>NW_017307784.1:79123-86380 GCF_000935625.1 Nanorana parkeri
TTTATTCTTTTCCACAAACAGTCAAAGTAAATGGCTTATATTCAGCAAATACAAGATTCGGCTCAGCGCCTGTATACTAAGTCCCTCCTCAGGGTTAGAGTCCCAGCCTCAGGGTTAGAGTCCCAGCCTGCTCACAGAGGGTTCCAGTATGGACCCTGGTGCCCAAGCAGTGTCTCGGTAGACTGTATTCCACAGCTTAACACACATAGCCATGTGTCCTGCTCCAAACACTCCACACAGACCGACTGACTGGCTTTCTGTTCCTTTTTAACACACCCTCTGGCTGGTGTTTTAACCCTTTCATTACCAGAACTGGCTGTAGTCAGGGATGGAGGCTCTGTCCCACCCAAAATCTCTCTGAGCCTCCGGATTCCGGTACCCATGTATATTTAACAACTCTGGGAGGACTGCCTAGCAGTTTCCCTTACCAGTCCGACCCGGAACCCCTCACCCTGCTTGGCGAGAACCCTGAATACAAGGTGACCTTAACGGGACCACCGCCTAAACAAGGAAGGGATATACCGGCCATCCTGGACCCATTCCTGGCGTCCTGTACAATATATATTGTATGTATATACTGTATATACACACACTATATTGCCAAAAAGTGTTGGGACACCCCTCCAAATCATTGGATTCAGGTGTTCTGTGGAATTTTCTTGCTACTAAATATTCCGCGGTCACCTGTTAGTACGACTGGCCTGCACCTGACCTCAACCCCATAGAACACCTTTGGGATGAATTAGAGCAGGGACTGCGAGCAGCCTGGCCTTTCGTCCAACATCAGTATCAATATATATATATTTTTTATTTATTTTTTTGGGAGGGGGGCAAGATAGAGCATAAATTTGATTGCAAATTTGTATACATATTATATATGTCCTGTTTTTGAAATAAGTTGTGAAAAATTAGAATACAGATGTATTTTCAGTACTTTTTCTAAACTGTAAGCAGTTGCACAGCCCCTGATATTTACTGCAAAATATTAGCCTCAAAGTCTGTCAGTGCAAATGATGTCACACAAGTGAGATTTTTATGTAACGTAGCAAAATGATAAATGTTTAAATTTAACTTTAGAAGAGGTTTATTCCGCTTTCAACGCTACATTGTGAAGCAAGCAGGGGAAAAAAACAGTTTGCTAAAATTGGTTGCATAACATTAAGATAAACTTCAGTTGGGTTGGCGAAGAAACAAATTAGCAAGACGGCGACTTTTTCACAGATTTTAAATAACTGAAAGTTTGAACGACATTGCGTTCACTTATCTGAGCATTTGACGTTTGTGCAGTCAATGCAAATGTCATCCCGATAACCCAATGTCATTGTTGGGTCCTGGGGATTAATCAAGGGAAAGATTTTTGTTTTTTTAATTTTTTACCTTTTTCCGTATGGGGGGACTGAATCTGGTCAGTAAAGTTTAGAGGCAGACCCCTCCATGCAGCTGTGGAGTAACAGGCCACTTCTAATAGCAACGTATTGCTAGATGCAGTCAGCCAGCAATAGATCACAAAAGCAGTGATCTATTGCTTCAGGGAGACACCAAACAGAGTTACAACAGGAGGAGAACATAAGGGAATATACAAATCTCTCTTACATGTTGCCCTTCTTATTTGCACATATTAACTCCCTTTCAAGCCCCCACCACCAAGTTTGGCTGCCAGGAACAAAGGGCAGAAGTCTGTTTAGGTTGCCCCAACATTAGATCGTTTTGGCAAATCAAAAGAATATTATGCAATCAGATTGTAAGCTGTACGTCTATCTTGATTATATAAATACAAATCCACTGTGGGACCTCTTAAGAGCTTTAGGGTTTCTAATAACATGGTGTGATAGGGCAGAAAGTCCATTGGGAAAGGACCAGAACCTTCCAATGCATTGATTTTGCAAAGTATAGGAGGAACATGATGGAAACTTTATTGCTATCACAGAGGGGGCTAAGAAACCCCTATATGTGATAGCAAAATAAGTGACAGGTCCTCTTTATGGATTGCCGCCGGATTGCTTGTATGTTAACAGGCATCGCTGCCGGTTTTTCTATTATGTGTCTTTCCTGCTCGCGCGGCACGCACGAGCGGGCGGGACTAACAGGACGTGTATACACGCCCAGTTACATCCAAGAAGCTAGTTAAAGTCTAACAGCCAGATGGGACTGTGAGAACAACGTTCAGTTGGAATCTCACTTAACCCAAGATTAATTTAGTTAAGAATTGACATGGGATTCATTCTGGAACTGCCGAACATAATCAGAACGGAGAAACCTGCTAGAACAATAATACAGACCAGCGAAGAAATAGATCAGACAGCAAGAACCCGGCCAGAAATAGACATTGGAATCATTTATATGTGGGAGTAGAAAGGTAAGACACATTTATTGAACTCTGTTCTTGTTTTCTGTCTGTAAAACACACAGCGGGTCTTTCCTGGCAATGGAAGGACTACTTCGATTAAAATAAAAAAAGTCACTTCAACATAGTATTTGTCTGAGAAGCTGTGTCAGAGCTTGTTACGGCACAATGGGTGAACATTTGCAGTGGAGGTCAATACAACTTCTTGTTTGATGCAAACAATTTTGTAGCAACCAGTTTGTAGCAACCATTCTGGACAAACGCTGCATTGCCGTGAGGCTTTCTGTAGGAGAATCATTGCTTATTGCTAGTCCTACAGTATAACTATTCTTTACCCTTGTATTACTAGGGGTCATCAATACCTAGATCAGCCCTTCTACACCAGGGTACTGCGGATTCCAGGGGTGCTGTCTGACCTTCATAGTGGTGCCATGAAATTTTCGCACAGCATCAAGTGTTTCCATGGTACATGTGAGTCGGCTGCCAGCACCATGGAAATGCATGACACTAATCCAGGGCTGGCGGGTCCCTTTCAGAAGAGGATGGAGGGAATTCTGTATCTGTAGTGCGCCTCTGTCTAGGCCTTCTCTGCTGCCTGCCCTCTGCCATGCTGTTGCAGCCACACTCTGCTGTGAAAGGGGGCGGGGGGCATATAATTTCCAATTAGAAGCAGCAGAGTACTTCCATACATGTGTCAGTGCCTAGGCCACTATGTCGCCCAGAAGAAGGGACCCTGCGTGGCCCCGAAACGTTGGCTGTTTGACGCATGTGACGATTGAATAAAAAGTGCTTTACTTCTTGCACATATCATCGAGTGCTGGTGACTTCTATTATGGACTGTATCTGACACGGCGCCATCCGTGTTGTCACTTCAAGCACCAACCTCTTACTCAAGGTCTATACGCTCTATGGAGTGTAGGTGATATCGTATTATTGAGTGCCTAGGCACACGGTCCTAGCTTCAGAGGAGCCTATCAGGACTTTGATAGGAACAGCCCGTCCCCCGCTCCTGCCCCTGATTACTGAATTAAATCAGTGGTGTCACCAGGGAATGGAGTCTAGGAACAGGAAGGGCTGCCTAGTGCTAGCTTCACTTCACTAATATGGAATACCTCCTTACAGTGCTGTGCTATGGATGTCAAAGTGGGCCTAGGCAAAAAAGCAGCTATACAGAACCCACTGTAAGTACCTGCCAGGTAACCAACTGTAAGGATGCAGATCCCTATTGTTTGCTATGTTTTGCCAGGTTTCTTCCAGATTTCTTTGCTATGGGGATTTTCCTTTGTTCCATTATCTGTCGGTCTCTGCTGAATTATCCATTGTGCAGTGCCAGAGGTATAACATGGGTTAATGTTAAATATTTAACAGCTGACCAATCCCTACCTAGTGGGTTGGGTGAAGCAAGCTGGTAGATATCTGAAGGGCCTTCTTGGCTGAGAACTGAGAAGCTGCTAAGGATTTGACTGCTGCTGAGACCTAACACAAGCTATCTATCGGTGTTGGACTGAGAGATGTGTACACTGGAGTAACACTAGAACTTCCATTGGCCCAATGCTACAATCACACACCTGGTGCAGGAAAAACACAGGTGCTTCTGTTATGTGGAAGCTACTTGATCCTGTTTCAGCATCCATCAAGGGACTCTTAGCTTTGAGTATTCTGTCCGTGCCTCTCCTTTGCTACAAGCTTTCTTCAATAACCCAAGAGCACCCAAGGGTTAGACTGTCTTTATTCAGGATTTAAAGGAAGTAAGTGCCTAAGGACACAGTGTATGCTTCTAAATCAGGGAACCCTTTTGACATTGCAAAGCCCTAGAGGAGGCAGGTACACAGAGAATAGTCCCATATGCCGAAAAATGGGCAGAGGCTCAGCCTTCAAATACCATACAGGTACATCTTATGTTAGTAGTTATGTGGATTTTTTGAGCAAGTTACAGTACCAACAGGGCTTTTCACAGGGGTTTGATCTCCTGGGGCACCCACACTTGAAATATCACCCCGCCTGACCCCAAGATGTGTATGTCTACACTAAAGCTGCCCATACACTAGTAGATTTATGCACAAACGTTTATACGAAAAATCTTTCTTTACCACCAGCTAATGCCATCAGACACTTGATGAATTATTAGAATTTTGCTTGAGAAAAGATTTCCATCCTGCTCCTTCAAGTTTTTTCATCATTGAAGTCGCAATCGATCGTTGATTTGACCCCCATCAACTAATAGAAAGTTCTCTCATACAAAAGTTCTTTAAAAAATCTAAGCACTGCATGGCCAGCTTAAGAGGACAGGATCAGTAGCTTTGAAGGCTTTTCAATTTACGACACACAGCTGCACTCCAAGCTTGGCACCCCTCTTTCCCATCTCAGAGAGTTGGGTGGTGGGATTTAATGGCATTTCACAATGGTTTCATCTCCTAGGATCACCACACTTGAGATCTCACCTCACCTGAATCCGAGATGTGTAGGTCATGGATCTACACTAAGAGAGCAGAATCAATAACTTTGTAGGCTTTTCATTTCACGACTTAAGTAAAGTCTGCAAACAGCTACACTTCAAGATTAGTGCCCCACATCCCCATCTCAGAGAGCTGGGAGTTGAGATTGGCTTTTCACAGGGATTTGATCTTCTGGGCCACCCACAGTTGAGCTCTCACCACACCTGACTGCATGATGTGTAGGCCATGGGTCAACACTAATAGGGCAACATCAATAGCTTTGTAGGCTTTTTATTTTATGAGTTAGGTAATGTCTGCAAACAGCTACACTTCTTTCTTGGTGCCCCTTTTACCAATCTTCAGAGAGCTGGGGAGTGGGATTAAATGGTATTTCATAGGGTTTTGATCTTCTGGGGTGACCACACTTGAGATCTCACGCCGCCTGACTCCAAGATGTGTAGGTCATGGATCTACACTAAGAGAGCAGGATTAATATCTTTGTAGGCTTTTCATTTTATGACATAGGTAATGTCTGCAAATGGCTACACTTCAAGCTTAGTGCCCCAGAGAGCTGGGAGTTGAGATTGGCTTTTCACAGGGATTTGATCTTCTGGGCCACCCACAGTTGAGCTCTCTCCCTACCTGACTGCATGATGTGTAGGCCATGGGTCATGTGTAGGATATGGGTTTGTAGGCTTTTAATTTTATGGCTTAGGTAATGTCTGAAAACAGCTACACTTCTTTCTTGGTGCCCCTTTTACCAATCTCAGAGAGCTGGGAAGTGGGATTAAATGGTATTTCACAGGGTATTGATCTTCTGGGGTGACCACACTTGAGATCTCACGCTGCCTGACTCCAAGATATGTAGGCCATGGATTTATACTAAGAGAGCAGGATCAATAGCTTTGTAGGCTTTTCATTTTATGACTTAGGTAATGTCTGCAAACGGCTACACTTCAAGCTTGGTGCCCCTCGTCCCCATTTCAAAGATTTGGGTGGTGGGATTAAATGGCATTTTACAGGGGTTTGATCTCCTGGGGTGACCACACATGAGATCTCATGCCGCCTGACTCCTAGATGTGTAGGTCATGGATCTACACTAAGAGAGCAGGATCAATAGCTTTGTAGGCTTTTCATTTTACGACTTAGGTAATGTCTGCAAACAGCTACACTTCAAGCTGTGCAATGATTCCTGGACTTGGCTAGACTCTGAAGCAAGTGACATCAGCCTTCACAGCTGCATACCTGGTAACTTTGGCTCAACATTCAAGATGGCTGACTCCGTTCAGTCCAGCTGAGGCTCTCAGTAACATCCCATGCTGCCTTGAATCCAAAACACAGACTCAATATAGACATCTCTCTCCTATACCCAGAGGCCTTTTCTACTGCTGGTATTGTCATTCCACACTTAAATGTAACTGCTTCAAGGGAGCCGATTCCAGAGCACTGATCTATCGTAGGCCTGTACAACTCATTAGTCCCTTTTTTTTTTAATATCCCAGCTCCTCTGTCAAAAACAAACACATTAATGATGGATTAAACCTGGCCGAAGCCACATATTCTTTAAAACGCTTATCCAAGAAATGTTCCCAGTTCTTTCTAGGAGAACAATGCATGTATTGTTAAACCTACCAGATTGTACAACGTCCTTAATTCCTAAAGTGTAACGGGTTCGCCGGCTTAGCGTTATTATTTTTGAGTTTAAGGCTGGCTCATAAAAAAAAAATGAGAATTCACCGGAGCTAGGACCCCCTACATTTGCAAGATAATCACGGTCTGCCTCTCCCAGACTAAACTATTTAATTTAAGTGTTTTCATTTTTGTTACGCAGCACTCTAATGAAATAATTCACTTTTGAGATCACAGCGGCGGAGTATCCATTTGCAGCCTGTTGGGAGAACTTTTTTTTTTTTCCGTTTTTTTACAAGCCATGTGTAAACACACCGAGAGGAGCGCCTATCCATTTACATGCCTGTTAGACTTACCGATGTAGGAAAAGGGCTACTGAATTCCAAATGGCTTTACCACCCACCTTGATGGCTGGACCGGCTGCACGCTGTGTGATGTGGTGTTATATGGGCCCCAAAGTGTTTAATTCTGGCATCAAGTCGGGGTTTTTGAGGAGGAAAAGGAGGATGGGCTCAATTTGGCGGATGATGACGGTGTTCCTAAAGCTATATGTTTTGGCAGGAACTGAGGCCGATAATACAATATTCCTGGCAGATGTATAGAACAGGAGGATAATGCTGTGCAGCTCGGGAAAGTCATTCCAGAACAAATGTTTTGTGAATTAAAGGAAATAGATACCTTGTTTCATTTTTTTTTGTAGATGAAATGGTATATGGACGCATGGGCTTATTTACTAAGGCAAGAAGCAGCATGTACATTTTAGTAACTTATATCAACCAATCAGAATCTATTGATCGTGGTTCTGATTGCACTTCACTTAAGAAAGGTGATTTACTTTGGGGGGGGGGG
>NW_017307784.1:86392-105450 GCF_000935625.1 Nanorana parkeri
TAGGAGTCACTGATTATGATTATTAAACATCATCACTGTTCTTTATTTAAGGTGCCCTGCAGCCACGCATGAATCATGTGAGTCACATGACCAGTAGACCCAGCAACCCAGACCAGCAGACCCAGCAACCTGTACTGGGGTCTGCTGGACAGAGGGAAACTCAAGAAGCTACATTCAACTTTGAATGCATATAAGGGAATTGATTAACCTGCCAAAGGATTTAAA
Source organism: Nanorana parkeri (assembly GCF_000935625.1). Classification (NCBI taxonomy): domain Eukaryota; kingdom Metazoa; phylum Chordata; class Amphibia; order Anura; family Dicroglossidae; genus Nanorana; species Nanorana parkeri. Next base: position 86,618 of record NW_017307784.1, read on the forward strand.
ATTAGGTCCAGCAGGTCCTGAGATTTATACAGCTCTGCCACAGAGCAAAGCTAGGATGTTGACCTGACCTTTCTCCACTGAAGCTACGTAAAACAGCTTGGTCAGCACCCTTTGCCCCAGCCTGTAATTGAATGTTAAAGAATCAACAGCACACTCATGAGGTCTTTCTTCTGCTCTCTCTTCCTGTCAGTATGTTCCCTGTCAGCACATGTGGATGTGGCAGTCCTGATTGGCTCTTAGTGCTGCCCCTCCCTCTCCTGTTCTCTAATGCAGCTAAGTAAACCAGCTCGGTCATCACCCTTTGCCCCAACCTGTGAGTGAATGTTAAAGAATCAACAGCTCACTCATGAGGCCATTCCCCTGCTCTCTCCTCATGTCAGCATGTTCCCTGTCAGCAGATGTGGATGCTGCACTCCTGGCTCCTAGTGCTCACCCTCCCTCTATTGCAGCTACATAAAACCGCTTGGTCACCACCCTTTGCCCCAGCCTGTGATTAAATGTTAAAGAATCAACAGCACACTCATGAGGTCTTTCTTCTGCTCTCTCTTCCTGTCAGTATGTTCCCTGTCAGCACATGTGCATGCGGCACTCCTGATTGGCTCCTAGTGCTGCCCCTCCCTCTTCTGTTCTTTATTGCAGCTAAGTAAACCAGCTTGTCACCACCCTTTACCCCAGCCTGTAATTAAATGTTAAGGAATCAACAGCTCACTCATGAGGCCATTCCCCTGCTCTCTCCTCATGTCAGAAGGTTCCTTGTCAGCACATGTGCATACGTTAATCCCGATTGGCTCCTAGTACTGCCCCTCCCTCTCCCAGTTTGAGTTCAGTGTATTACAAGAGCCTGAAACCAAGGGAAATGTGGGTAATTACACTAGCTAAATTCAGAAATATAGTTACAATTTTAATGAAAACATAATTGAATTAATTGGTGTTTGAATATGTGACTGGAGTGTAGCTTTTAGCTTATTTATCTAACCTTGGACTATTTACTACAATATGGGGACCTCTTACATTCTTCTGTACACATGTAAGATGCCACATGTACATAATGCAGACACCACATTTGGGCAGAAGGGACCTGTTTTCATCTGGTATAATTGTTTTATAACCAGCCGTAGGAAGCAGCCAACACTTGCGTGCCAAGCTCAATAATTATAAATATGTTTGCACTCATAATTACACTCAGGAGAGCCATTGTAATGTGAGGAAAACAATAAAAGAGGTGAAGACATAAAGATCAACAGGACATTAGTCTACGCCGGTCCCCAGTCGTGTCTGGAGGGAAGTTTGGTAATGGAAGGGTAGGAGATACTTGCAATGTTGGCTGTAATAACAGTCCACTCAGCAAACTAATACAAAGATTCTGCGCTCTGGGTATGTGTACCCCAGGGGGAAGTTCTCTTGTTATAGTGCGTTCAATATAACAATTTAGAGTTTAGCAAATAATAAATCAGATCTGAGTAAATATTTAGGGGGTCATTCACAAAGCTGCCGAAGTGAAGTGAGTCGAATGCTGTTTGTGTATTTACTAGGGATGCAGAGATACTTTTCGAGTACCAGTGCAGATACTTGGCATTTTCATGAGAACTACCAGGGTTGCAGTGGTTGCAGCTGGGACCTGGCTCTGGCACTCTACCACTGTCCTGACACCATTAGTCTGTATTGATTTAGAAAAACTGTCACATGACAATAAACAAAAATGTATCAGTACTCATACTTGTAAGTACTCGGCAAGTACCAGTACTCGTACTCACAAAACTGGTATCTGTGCATCCCTTTATTTATATTTATAAAAACGAAATCATACAGTAAAACAGAGATGTACAAATCCACGGAGCTCCGTGTGCTTCTTACACATGACAGCGGCCTCCTAATTTTTGAATTTTTCTCTAGTCTAGTCTTGGAGCTCAAAAGTATCGGTACATGTACTCGTACTTGTACCGAGTACTGTACTTGGTATCTGTGCAACCCTACTTTTACTCCAGGTCAGTACGGCTGATTTCAGCAGTACATTGGCTAAAATCAGCCGTACATCGACTGCCTTAGGTCAGCTGAGCATGCTCTGCATGTTTGGCCGAGCCGAAGTGCAGAGGGACTTCGACTCAGCCGATCCAACATCTGGATTAGCTGAGCCGAAGCTCCGGCAGCTCACTCGCTCGCGTTTGCCCCTATTCTCACGGGCCGAACGGCATTAGGTGAATAGCCGGATGCCGCCGAACTTTCTCCATGCTTCAGCTGTTACTTAGGCTTAGTTGAGCCGAAGCATATGCCTTCAGCTCGGCTGCCATCGGCTGCTATACGGGTTATTGTGAATAGCCCGTACAGCAGCCCTTCAGTGCAACTAAACCGAACGGCAGAGGCGGCTGAAGAGAGCCGAAGGATCAGCCGAAGCTACAGCTGTATCCTTCTGCTCCATAACGATAACCCTCTTAATGTTTTGCTCTAACAAAGGAAATGGGAAAATTACAATTAGGTTGTACAATATTAAAGTTTATGTCAATCCTAAACTTTTTTACTTTTGTTTTTCCATGGAATATGGAAGTGTTATCGCCGTCTGTGCCTTTCTGAGGTGATTTACATTTTCTAGATAGTAGTAATAGTTAGTCACATTCAAGTTGGCTTGTTCTATTATGTTGAAGATGATTCTTAGCTTCTCCATGTCACACCTGAAGAAGTGGCGAACGTATGAAAGTCTTCAACATTACAGAAGTCCAGTTGAATGTGACCAACTTCTACTAGCTATAACATGGCCTGGATATATGATAGCCTTAACATATACTCTTTCTGTATGTTCATTGTTGCTAAGAGTGATGGAAAGTTCAGAATTTTGAGCTGTCACCAGAACGGGAAAACCAGGGAGGGGAAACATCCAACAGGAGCAATTGTTCCGGTGACAACTGCCAATTTAGCTCTCACTTCCTGCTGTTGAAATATGACCGGAAGTAAAGGTAAATCTTCTTAATGGAACACAGATGAGAAAAAAAATGTTGTTTTGTATAGACTTGAGTTGGGTTTTTTTTTTCTTTTTAGAGTAGGGATGGATCAACACCCCTATCAGGCTTTCATTGCTGTCTTTCTTCCTGCTGGAGAAGATTTCCCCTCACGTTATAATGTTTATATTCACTTTTTGGCTTTGCCTCACCATAGGTTATTTACCTTCCACTTGAAATGGATTGTGAGCTTGGGGGATTACATTCAGCTGTTCACCTACAGAAGCTGTCATGCCTTAAAAACATGATGCATGCACTGGCACTTGGATGTCCCCATGTAGCCATGACTAAAACATAGTACCAACATAGTATCAGCTAGGAAAACCAAGACAGTAAAATAAAGACTTTCCAAAGATCAGAGTCAGGGAGAGACCGAAAACCAGAATTATAGTGGGAGAAGCCAAAGGTTAGGGTGGGAAATAATTGATTGGAAAGCCTGTAACGAAAGTACAAACACTAGATAGGACAGTGTAGGGGGCAGGTTTCACTATGCATGATCCAATGTACGATGCTGCAGAGCAAAGGTCAGGGTTAGTTATGAGGAAGCAGGCCCTTGAAATGCCCCAGCACTTTAGTACAAATTAGACAGTGACAGAAGGTTGCTGACTGTGTTCTAGAGTTGGTCATCTGTACTTGGATGGATGCTGTATTATATATGCTGTTTTTCATATATTTTCTGTATTTGATGTAGGTAATTAATATGTTTGTATTGAAGGGTACATGAGGCTGGTGTGCTTCCTTTTTGTCATTTAGTGTTGTATGAAGATTTCCCCAATCTTGAAAGAGCTTAAAGGTTATGAATGCTATTTTCTATTTCAGTGCTATTGGAGCATGTCAGTGAACTTTGGACAATCATTTACTGCTAGTTTTGTATCCTTTAGCATTAAGGATGAGTTCAGGTTCTGACTGAAACCCCATCTCATCCATCAGTGCACACCCAATCAGCAGAGGCTGCTGCATTCCCCACCCTGCAGCAGCACGTAAACCTAGAGGCGGGATAGATGCTGGTGACATCATTGACTTTATATGGCCACATGACCGTATTTGGTCAATGACACGGACCTAACATTGCTCACAGCCAGCGCTCAAGTGCTTAGTTTTGGACTAAACCCAAGCATATCTAAGCCCAGAGGGAAGCCATCTGTGTTTAGCTGTGGCCAGGGTATTCCTCGCTAAGGGGTGGGATATGGCATACATCATTGACATTATATGGCCACATAGCCATACTTGGTCATTGACACTGACCTAATATGGCTATGTGGCCATATAAACTCAATTATGTCACCAGCACTCCATCCCTTTTTTTTACGTGCATGCATCCTAAACAAAGGGATGCGATGCTGGTGACATAATTGACTTTAATTGGTCACGTAGGTCACGTAGCCACATATAAGGTCAGTGCCATTGCCCAAGATGCAGCTGATGCATTACGAGAATGCATCAGCTGCAGCTGATTGAGTGTACACTAATGGTTTCCTTCTGCATTCGAATGAGCTTAGATTCAGTCGGAGCCCAAAGCTCATCCCTGTTTTAGCATTTGAGCACTGGCTGTGAGCAATCTTTTACAAAGATCAGGGTCATATTTATGAACAAAATGCTGTATGGCACATGGGTAGGAGATGCCATTGCTATTTCTTGTTGGTCATAATGACCAGGCACTAGATCTAATAGATGAACCATGTGCGGTCCCACTCTGCTATCAATGTGCTTTACATTCAATACATCCCAACAGGAAGAACAATTCCGCATTAATGCTTCGTCTGCGTTCTTATCTCTCTCCCTGACTGTCCATTCCCAGAGCTTCTCCTAATGGAATCTAAGGCCATTTGATGTTCCAATAAAGTCTTCTCTTGGCCTGCTATAAAGATGATGCACAGAGGTGTTGTAAAATCTACAAGTCAACTGCAGGCAGCTGTTTGAAACGAGTCCCAGTTTCTCATATGACTCATAAACTGGTTACATGGTGAGGAAATTCCCTGAAAGCTTTTTGGCAGGCAGCGCTGGTCTGACCAGTAGCTAAGAAACACATCTACTTCCAGCATGGAAAAAAAGGAAGAGAGAGAGAGAGGCTGTAGACATCAGTTTTTACATGCAAGGTCATCATTGGAGTGTTTTTCTTTTAATTAAAGCTAAATAATTTGTAAATTCTTACAGGGTGTTAAGCAAACTCACTCCGGCTTGAGTATCATCACCGCTGCATGATGGCATAATGCATTAAGCTATACACAGTGTGGACATTAGTTAAAGGGCAACCACATTTAGAATGGAAGAACAGAAAATGAAGGTATTCCGATAAGACAAAAAGTGGAACTAGGCCCAACATTCTGAGATTAGGAAGAAGGACTTTTAGCACGAAGGATGTAGCCAAAGAACATGGCCCTGCCATATCCCCAGTTACGCAGACTATGAGCGTTGAAATTTGTCAATTCTGCCCCCCCTAAGTTTACAATAAAAAACCCACAGACTGTGCAACATATGTTTCAATGGTTACAATGGCCACAGCAGCCCTTTTTTTAACCTTAAAACAAATTACATTTGACTGATAATGATAACCAGAAATAACAAACCAAAATAATAATAACCTGACAACTGTTGTTTTACGAGAAAGCGCAACTAAATCTTTTCTAAATCTACCCCATGTGCCAAGCTGCCCCCACCCCAACCAACTCGAGGACAGTTCCAGCTAGACATGAATGATAGTAAAAGATTTGTTTCCTTTTGTATTGTTCGTTATTTTGTTTATCGGGATTTAAGTCTGAAAGTCAATTCATTTGGGGATTTGGATTCAGACAAATTTAACATTTTTGTTAATTTCAGAGGTTTTCAAAGTGACATTAGAAAAAAAGGGAAATTTCTCTTTTTAACTTTTGACAGACCACAGAAACAATATTCAAACAAAAATGTGGGGTTCCCCCAAAATCCCTTACCAGACTCTTGATCTGAGCAGCAGCTTGGCAGAGGAGGAAAGGGGGGCACAAGCAGGCGCCCACCCCCCTCCTGTACCATACCAGGCCACATGCCCTCGAGATGGCAAAGCACCTTGTCCCCATGTCGATGAGCACAAGGACCTCTTCCCCACAACCCTGGCCCGGTAGTTGTGGGGGTCTGCAGGCAGGGGGGCTTGTCTGAATTTGGGTGCCCCCTTTCATCAAGGGGGCACCCAGATACCACCCCCCTCTAAATGTATTTAGTTGCTAACAAAATTCTCTGTTTACATCTTTCTGTGGCCGATGGCTAGATTCCTCAGTTGGCAGGTGAATGTAAACAATGGACAGTGGGCGTGAGCAATAGCCAGCCTGCTATTGGCTATGGCAATTTGAAATAGCCAATAGCAGAAAGCAGATTATAGCCATCAGATAACTGGGGCGGGGCGAGGTGGTGGGTTGTTGCTTGAGAGTTAAGAGAGAACTATGGTGTAAGTGGTTTTCCCTATAGTTCTCTTTGGGATCACGGAAGGACATATACTAACTTCCTCCCGTGACTCAAAGGTCAGTATATAGCGGGCTATTGCTTACTATATACTGAGAGCGCTGCAGGCGGGACTGATCCCGACAATACTAGACAATACTCGAGATCCACCCAGCTGGCTGATTGACAATGGGCTCTGCCTGTCTAAAGGCAGAGCCAGCTGTGCCTGTCCCCTCCCCTGTCCATTCGGAGAGGGGTGGGACAATCCCTGTGGGGAGCGGTGAATTATAGCCACCGCTCACTGCAGAGGGACGATTGGAAAGTGAGCGGAACGGTGCATGCTTCTGCTCACTTCCCAGTCCATAGAGCTGACCTGTGACAGCTTCTTCTGCAAGCAGTGTATTATGATTTTAAAAAGGTTTGACCTAGTGAAATACATACATTCGCTGATGCATGGGAGTGGATGTGCAAAATTGTGGTTGCCATAAATCCAAAACTCATCCCTACTAAGCATACAATCTCCTGGCCTGAGCACTGACATGGGGGATAGTGTAGCCCTGTATAAGATCTGAGGTTGATTTGGAAATGTCATTGAGTTGACCATAGGGTTGGGTTATGGCTAGGGTTAACCCTAACCCTAAGGCCTTTTCTCTTTTTTCTATGAACGAATTTGCTGGGAAACATAGGACAAGTATTAGCAGTGGGAGCAGAGCACTGTTAAACGAACCCGCTCCTTTGCCCTAAATATTAAAAAAACACAAGTCCACTTCAAAGCTCATGTACTGGTTTTTGGAGCTTCCGGGTTCAGGCAACAAAATGCTCAGATGTGAGCAGGGATTCACATCAGGTCTGAGCACTGACATGGGGGGTGGGGGTAGTCCTTTGTAAGCTCTAAGATTTGAACCCACTCCTTTGCCGTAAATATCTAAAAAAAAAAACAGGTCCACTTCAATGCTCATGTACTGGTTGTTGGAGCTATAGGGAACAAGCAACAGAATGAGCACATGTAAACAGAGGCCACTGAAAACAATGAAATCAGTTGGAGAGGAGAGCTACTTAGTGAACCTGTTCCTTTGCCCTAAATGTTCAAAAAACAGGTCCACTTCCAAGCTCATGTACTGCTTGTTGGAACTATAGGCTTCAGGCAACGGAACACTCGGATGACTCAGGATGACATGGAGTTTTCACTGAGTTGACCTTAGGGTATGGTTATGGTTAGGGTTTTGGATGTAAACTGGAGTCACTGAAAACAATGGCATTCCTCTCGTGGAATGTTGTCACGCTTAGGCAAAGGAACTACAAAACGTCTAGGTGTGAATGGAGCCTTAAAGCTATTTAAACAATGTTGCGTGGATGGAAAATTGATGAGTAACGGAATGGCTGAAATTTCTTTCCTGCAGAACGTGCTGCACTGGGCACCCTTACTTGCTGGTGACGTGACCACAAGCCAAAGCACTTGGTCCCATGATCTCTGTGTATGTATTCAGATTGACTAATATTGGTCATACATCACACATCAGAGAGCCTAATGCATCTCCAGGAAAATAAAATCTTTTAGATCCTCTGTTGTGCTTTATTTATCCTTGGCTTTATGTTAACATTTGAGTATAGGTCGACTTGAAATCTCTGCACAGCAATTTTTTTTCGTTGTTTGCCTTGAATGTTTTTTGTCTGCCGCACAATTACTGGGTAGACTTTTTTTTTTTTGTCTCTTGTTATTTTGGGTCTACCCATCTCCTGTTCCAAGAACTGTAAATCATCATTTTAGATTGCAGGCAAACAAGAAAATCGCCCTTTTATTTTAGCACATACAAACACGGCCTCTCCCGCACACGTTCCATCACACTCTATATAATAACAGCATTACAATGCTTGCCTCTGCCAGGGAACACAAATGCAAAAAGACTCACGTTGAGAAATGCCAAGAGCAACAAGCAAAGTCCTCTCCATCCAGACATTGTGTTTTTCTAGAAGCTGATAGCCCTTCCTATGAAAACATTTTTACCCTCATTTATCGCGCTTTATGGCCGTCATAAATTTAGTGGGGATCTCGAGGTCAGTGACAGCAATGATTGCATTCCCTGGCGCCAAACAAATATTATTGTCTTATGATTTTATTTTTGCTTTACAATAAAAATAAAAATGTTCATAATTTATACGCCTATGAGATCTCACTGTAGAATTTTGAGTTTTTAGTTGAATTAGAAGGAGTTGGCTGGTATGGATTATTTACGGTTCTGTTGCGACGCTCTTAAAGCAAACCTGTGCTTTAAGGTTGTATGTAATGTACCCCCTCCTTCCCTCAGAAGCACATACTCACCTTTCCCTCATACCCCATGAGTTAGGTGTAAGGAACATATAAGATACTTCCAAGTGTGGAGGAACATGTGACTCACTTCCCTTTCCAGGTGGCAATGCCGGTATGTGGTGATTGGCATCTTACAAGGGAGGACAGGGTTGGGGTTCATTTGCTCTTGGGATAATACAAATTATATATGTTGGGCTTGTGGACCTAAATGGAGACAATCCCCCAGTCAGACCTCAATCACAGTAGAACCCTCAGTGATAGCTCCTGGGCCCAGCATAAATTAGTATATAACCTACAGCAAGCATACAAAGGGCATCATACAGAAGTATGTAACATACAGCATAGAACACAATGTATGTCAGTCAGGGATATTTAACATACAGCACAGTGTACGTGCTGTATGTTACATACACAGAGTATGGTGGTCAGGAGACTGTAACATTGTACATCACATACTCCTGACTGCTGCAATCTGTATGACTTGCAGTACTTTGTATATTTTTAACTGTTGCCCTTCCAGGAGAAATCTACACAAATTCCTCTCCAAAGCAAAAATTGCCCCATCCCACAGCACAAATTCCCCTTCCCTTCTTAAGCAAATGTTCCACTCCCCATCCCATGCAAAAATTCCCCCACCCAAGCAAAAATCTCACCTCATCTATCTAGTACTCTCTATGGACTAGACAGATGCTGATATATTTTAATTGAAATATGTAACTCACAAATCCTAACTCTTTCCAGATAACCCCCATTTTTAGAAGGAGAACAGCAATGGCTGCCCCATATTTCATGGAATATTTATTTCAAAGCCCAACTTCGGGCTATTTAACAAAAAAAAAAAAATGTAACATACAGTAGTATTAAAAAAAAAAAAAAAAGCAGCTCAGGCTGCAACATGCACGTTCAATCCAGAGCTGCCTCAGCAGGGAGAGATGGATTGACTTGTTCGTTATGCAATGAAGGCCCTCCTTACCATCTTGTCTTAAATTGTATTGTGATTGTAACGTCTTCCTTATATTGTAAAGCGCTGCACAAACTGTTGGCGCTATATAAATACTATGTAATAATAATAATAATGACTACCTTTGGACCAAGAAAGTCCAAGTGCTTTGAACATTGAAAGCACCATTACTGCTGGAATTTTCTAATTCTAGTTGATGGGGCCAATTCTTTTTCCCTACTTGTTGAGAAGATGGAAGGAAATTGTAGACAACATATTCAACACTTCCTTTTGTGGGTGTTACAAGACATGCATGAGGAACCAATGCTCAAGGATGGGTAGTAGATATCTCCATGCTTGTTGTACTTGGGTTCACAGCTACTTGATAGTAGCAAGCCGTTCCCCTAATCTAAACATTAACATAAATTCAACCCCTCAGGCTAATTCCTACATAACTGTACAGCAGCCATATCCACAACACAAATACTACTTTATCGGGGATGGGGAGTCCGCCTGTTTGATGGAGTGGATCCCAATAGCAGGGAACAATACCAGAAGGAGAGTCCAGGCTAAGGTACAAAATAGGAGAATCCAAGAATGCGTCGTCAGAGTATAGTCCAGGTCAAGGCAGGCAGCGCGAAGTCAAGCCATGGGTCAATAACCAGGAGATCCGAATAGCGGGGAAGGAAGGCAGGAAAACAGGAGATCACGCTTTGTAGCTGCTTTGGGTATGGCAGAATAACTCACCAACAAGTCCTGGAATTTATACCCAGCAGGGACCAGAAACGCCCTCGTTGTCTGGGCAATGAGAAAGCTGCAGGTCCCTGGGAACCAATGGGACGGCGAAGAGAGAAGGTGTCTATGCAAGGCCCTCCCCGTTGATGATCAGCACCTGAGGTGACTAATAGGCCATGGCAACGTCACATGCACAAACTGCGCACCCGCAACTAGCCGCTGCTGGGCACCAAATCACCCCAAGAAGGACCCTACAATCCCCGCCGTGCCCGCTGGACCCCAGGTAAGAAGGCACCCCTGGTCCCACAACATACTTAAGCCTTGAAACTTTCTTTGCATCAAAACAAGCCAATGCCATAATACACGTGTAGGCAACCTCAGGACCTCTGGGAGTCATGCCTGTGGCTGTCAGAGTCTTGCAATGGCCCATGGGACTTGTAGTCTAAGCACAGCAGGGGTGTCGAGGCTGACTACCTCTGCCATAGAAAATCAACAACAAAAAATGTTGGCATCAATGTATAATACACCTCAGATTTGGTGGTGAAAATTATCCAGGGCTGCCCAGAGACGACCCACACTGTCCAATTTGTAAGTAACATACAAAAAAAGATGAATCAATTTCAAGAAAAAGGAGGGGGGTCAAAATCTATAGTGACAGTTCCAAAATGGACGCCTCATGCTAAAAGAAAATGTAAAATAATTATTCTAAAAGTTATAAAAACGTAGATTTAAAAAAAAAAAACATTATAAATCCTCTTCCTGAAAGATAAACATCCTGAAGCTGAATGCCGGAGATCCCTATATGAAATGAGGACAACCAATATAATAGTATATACTGACACGCTATTGCTGGTTTCCAAGCTCTGGTTTCATATGCAAATGAATAACGATGCCCAGATATGTTTCGGGTTGTGATTTCACCGGTGACTTGACAAAGAGAATATTGGGCCAACACGAAAAGTGGATGCCTAGGGGTTTATAGGTACACTCTAAGTTCTAGCTGCCTAATTTCCTCCGAAGAAAGGTTTTATGCGCTGCGATAATTGCATCCCAAGGAAAATGCAAATTCTTGTGAAGGTGTTTTAAAAGCGTGCCAATATATTCAAGATGCCCAGTGAAAGCAAAACAACATCCTCTTCCAAGCGCTGGCTTAAATTATGTGTAATTAAGATGAGATCTGGGCCGTGGAAAACGAGAACTGTGTTTCCATGATGTCATTTAATGAAGCCTATACTTTGTATAATTACGCTCTGTTGTTCTTGTTTATTGCAGATCTTGGATTTCAGGTAGATACGGTTGCAGTGGAAAAAAAAAAAGTTTATTTTCTTGTTGCCTCAAGTGCACCTCAATGTTCCTCATTGTGCAGCTTCTCCAGGTGGAATCTTTCATGTCATACGGAGAAGAATGGGAACTGCCATTGTTGACTTGTTTATGAAGGTCTGGGATTCTTGTATCACAAGTCATTGACCCAAGACAAGTATTAGCATATCGGTTATCCGTTGTGTGCTTATAGTGTATGTCAACCCTAAAGGCTCATTCATGTTTGTTGAGCTGCGTTGATCTGCATCAGAGATGAGCGAACTGGTCTGGGTCCATTTTGCTTGAACCCAACCAGAACTACAGGTTGGCAAACATCCAAGCAAACTGAACCCAGAGCCGCCTGTGTCCTAGCAACCAATGATGCTCATCGTCATTGGTTGCTAAGGCACTGGGAACCCAACAGCATCATTGGCTGTTATGGTGCACCCATCTGCATCCTAGCAACCACTTGATACTGTGATGCTCAGCCGTTGGTTAACCAATGACGCTATACGCCCCAGCACTAACCTTCTAGAAACCAATGATGCTATGCAGGTTGCACAGCGTCATTGACTGACTGATGGCTCAGCCTCACAACGTTATTTGTTGCTAAGACACTGGGAACCTCACCGCATCATTGGCTGTTATGGTGCACCCATCTGCATCCTAGCAACCACTTGAAACTGTGAGGCTCAGCCACTGGTCAGTCAATGACGCTATACACCCCAGCCACTAGCCTTGTAGAAACCAATGATGCTATGCAGGTCTCACAGTGTCATTGACTGACTGATGGCTCAGCCTCACAACGTCATTTGTTGCTAAGACACTGGGAACCCCACTGCATCATAGGTTGTTATGTTGCACCCATCTGCTATCTAGCAACCAATGATGCTGTGAGGCTCAGCCACCAGTTAGCCAATGACACCATGCAGCCTGTATAGCATCATTGGTTGCTAGGATGCTAGTGGCTGTGCTTCATGACATCACCGGTTGCTAGGATGTAGGGTGGGCAAACTATAATAACCAATGACGCTTTGGAGCCGCCAGCATCTTAGTGTCATTGGTTGTTATGGTGCACCTGCCTGCTTTCTAGCAACCAATTGATGCTCAGCCACCAGTCAACCAACGACTCTGGCTCATGGTCGGCCCAAACATAAATTGCACCCTTAACCTGCATTGATCAACGCAGGCTCAATGCAAGGAAACAGAACAAAAGCAGGTAATAAGCTGCTATAGTTTGTAAAATTCCTTGCAATATATAGTTTATATAGTTCACCAATTTTTAGCCACATGTCAAGGTTATCATATGCTTAGGAAATCTATAATATACAGCATATCCATCCATGTTGTTTAGCACTGATGGGAATATTGCAGGTTTTTTTCTCACTCAGTCCGTCACACAGTGTATGGCCAGCAGGGCCGGATTTGCTCTCTCTGCTGCCCCAAGGCCAGGTTCCTCAATCAATGCACCCCCTTACTCGCCATGGAGAATGGCAGACCTGCAGGCTGCATACAAGTCATCTTGGCGACATTGCCGGAGCACTTGTACAAAACGAGCGGCGGCTTCCCTGCTGTATATTTAGCACTGCTTACCCAAAGCAGGGTCGTCAGGAGATAGTAATTCCACATCCCTGCTGCCCCCCCACTCCCTGCTGCCCCAAGGTTGGGCCTTGGTTGGCCTTTTTAAAAGTCTGGCCCTGATGGCCAGCTTAAGATGCCAATGCTGTGCTTTCTTCTTAGAATATTTACACTCTCTCCCAGCCTGCACCACTGGCAATAAACCTCCTAGTGGTTGGTCATGGAGATATAAACTCTGATTGTTGTAGCCTCCCGCACTATTGCTAGGGACCCTCTCCGGCAGCAGGAAGAAGCAAACAATGACCAGAGCTTAGGAACTTAGGAATTTACAAACCATTTGCATAGCTGTTCGCAGCACATTATGGCCAATAGAGGAAGCCAAGGCACATAGGAATTTCCTATGCTCTTCAGCTCCACCTAGTGGCCATATTGTGTATAGTTTAAAAAATAACAGCTATAGTTTATGAGGGTTTTGTTGATTGGGGGTTGCATATAAACTTCACTTATATTACAATGAGCTGATTCATTGTATTTAGGGGTTTCAACAGCACCTCCGTTAAAACAATCTCCTGCTTTTCATTTCGACCTGAGTCCTTCAGTGAAAACATCTGGCGGATTAGAGCGGCAGATGAGTCCCACAGTGTGGCTGTGACGGAGACAGTGGAGGTTTATTATCTCAGCAGAACATATACATCAGTAATTGTAACTATGTGTGGGTATATTTTTACGTTCCCATTGTTTGTTTTAGTTATACGGGCTTCTTTATTTTCGCTGCACTGTGCCAGGATTCAGATTGAGCCGGGTGGTTTATGCTGAGATAGCACTGAGCAAGATGTGCCAAGTTATGCGGATTGATGATGACAGTGTCAGTCTACCTAACACTACAATTTCAGGTTAGGGTGGTCTTTGTAGGTCTAGAGCAGGAATAGTCAACCTTAGTGAAATTGCAAATCCCATCATGCCTCTATCTGGGAGTCATGCTTGTGGCTGCAATGGCTTGTGGGAATTCCATGACTGCTTGAGTGCCAAGGTTGCTTACCACTGGTCAAGAGTAACCATTTGTATGGACTCCAGTAGCATGATTTGCCCACTGCACTGCCAAGCTCTGTCCACCCATGCAATGGTGTCCTCCAACCACATAAGAACTCACTCTTCCTTCTCTGTAGGGTCAAATAGATGGAGATAGATCCCTTCTAAGGGGCTCTGGTAGGTGGTTGGAGCTGGTAACTCAAGTGTAGAGCTCTTACTGTTGGAGGTAATGAGGCCAATGGAAGTGTTACTATCGATGGCTGAAGGTGAACTAAAACATTTCAAGGCTGCAATAACCATTAGGTGTAGGGATGCACCGATACCGTTTTTTCAGTATGGAGTACGAGTACCGATATTTTGCTTTTGGTACAGCTCTGCTCTCTGCACAGGCTATGTACAGTCCAGTGATGATGTCACTACTACATTTACAAGGTAATACCTGGGTCACAAAGGCATTGGGAACACACAAAGTGGATTGATATCCTCTGTGACTATTGGGGATTATATGTAAATGATTGTAAAGTGTTTTGTGTGGAGTCCAGCTTTAAAGTCACCTGCTCCTCCACGGCCGGGGCTGAGATCACACGTGTTGGCAAGGCGTGGAAGCCTGGTAACATCAATCCTGCTAGGATACCGTTACATGCACTCCCCCTCCATAACCAAAAGTGTTGGATGCTCCATGGAGAACCAATGAGCTTTGAGGGAGTTTTATCTTCACCTACCACTGCCACTAACTTCCTGTCCAAACATGACAATGCTCATTCACCAAACTGTATATATTAAGAAGCAACCTAGGACTACAGACTACCTCACTCTCTGATCCTCTCCATAACGTAAAAGGGAGGGGTCCCGTTGCCCTGGAAACAATGTAGCTGATAAGAATGCAGCACAGGAAGTGATCAGCAGACAAGATGGCAGGGTAAACCAGTATTATATATATGGAGAAGTAGTGTTGTCACCCTAGGACAGCATAACACCTCCTTTTCAGAGCTTGTGTAGAAGATATATATATGTAAATGTAGAAGGCAGGAGTTATGTAGTCTTCAGCGTGAATATCCTTTAATATTGTACTATTTCCCCATTGTTGCCAAACGTTTCCAATTCCCTCTTTCCAGTTTAGAGTATAATGGTGGTCTAACACCAAGAAGGTGTTTAGTAAAGTGAACCCTCCCCCCTCCTCCAGTCATTGAGAACCCAAAGGCCGGGCCCGGGCAATATTTATGGGCTTCTGGTGGGATCCTGTATGTGTTTATAGATTGAGAATCCCTAACACCTTCCTCCTTAAATCCTACACAACCCTCCCCACCACTACCACCGGCAAATATTCTCTAGAAACAAATTAGCAGTAAATATGTTTTCACGTTCATATTTCATGGCGCAGGGCAGAGTGAACGGCGGGGTTGGCGTCTGGCCGCATTTTTCGGTCTATTAGCAGTTGAGTAGTCCTAGGACAGGCATATTAAACACCTTGGGCTACCAGCGCGCCCGTCTCGGGTTACCGGCTTGTAGCGGCAGATAATTACGGCATTATCCCCTCGGTTATGGCCGGGGGAAAGACCTGCGATAAAATCCCAGCGCGTTTAATGTGTTTCCTGGAAATTCTTTCTGCTGGAAAAACCAACATTGTGTGTGTTTGGGCCGTATTAATGATTTCTGCATTGAAAGGTTTGCAATTTCTTTGGAATTAAGAAAGGAAAAATATCTGCCCGCGGTAGCTGGTTCCTTAATTAGGTAAGCGGAGGAGCGCTGTGTGTAAGGCCGCCATGCCGGTTAATGGTGTTTTATTAAACTGAAACGCATTGTTTTAGACTAGAGTTCAACATTTGGTTTAGAGAAGTCACATTTCTGTCAGTTCATATATATTACGATTCAGGGTTTTATCGAGACCTCTGTGTGCCCCAGTGTGAGGTATCTGAGGGAGCTCCGACCCAACTATTCCATGTTACCTGAAGGTGTTCAAATGCCACAGGGACCATAATACCCAAGGAGGTTAACTGCCACAGACGCCATGTTACCTGAAGTATTCTTCTACCACAGACGCCATGTTACCTGAGGTGTTCTTCTACCACAGACGCCACGTTACCTGAAGTATTCTGAAGTATTCTTCTACCACAGACGCCATGTTACCTGAGGTATTCTTCTACCACAGATGTCATGTTACCTGAGGTGTTCTGATACCACAGATGTCATGTTGCCTGAGGTGTTCTGATACCACAGATGTCATGTTACCTGAGGTGTTCTGATACCACAGATGTCATGTTGCCTGAGGTGTTCTGATACCACAGATGTCATGTTGCCTGAGGTGTTCTGATACCACAGATGTCATGTTACCTGAGGTATTCTTCTACCACAGATGTCATGTTACCTGAGGTGTTCTGATACCACAGATGTCATGTTGCCTGAGGTGTTCTGATACCACAGATGTCATGTTACCTGAGGTGTTCTGATACCACAGATGTCATGTTACCTGAGGTGTTCTACTACCACAGACACCATGTTACCTGAGGTGTTCTGATACCACAGACACCATGTTACCTGAGGTATTCTGATACAACAGATGTCATGCTAACTGAGGTATTCAACTGCCACAAGGACCATAAACCCGAGGCGTTCAACTGCCAGAGAGACCATGTTACTTGAGGTGTTCTTGTACCACAGATGCCGTGTTACCTGAAATATTCTTCCACCATAGGTTCCATGTCATCTGAGGTGTCCTCCTTTTACAGACACATTGTTACCCGAGTTGTTCTGCTACCACAGATGCCATGTCACTTGAGATGTTCTTTTACCATAGACACCTTATGTACGAAAATAGAAAAAAATGTTTTTAAGGCACCAAATGACACATTTGATGGTTTAACCCTATCAAATGTGTGATTTGGTGCCTTAAAAAACCCTTTTCTATTTTTGTACATACTTACGACTTTGGGGTGTGGCACCATTGGACAGGGGTATCACCAATGTACTGTAATAATACCATAGACATCTTGTTACCTGAGGTGTTCTGATACCACAGATGCCGTGTTACCTGAGGGGTTCAACTGCCACAGGGGCCATGATGCTTGAGGTGTTCTTCTTTCATAGACTCCACGTTACCTGAGGTGTTCTTCTACCACAGACACCATAATACCCGAGGTGTTCCACTGCCACATACACCATGTTACCTGAGGTGTTCTACTGCCACAGACGCCATGTTACCTGAGGTGTTCTTCTACCACAGACACCATGTTACCTTGATGCCAGGGGGTTATGGCAGGCTGATATCAAGACAGATTAAAGAAATTTACATCAGCTGCATTTAAAAATAAATTTCTTTATAATGAGTACATAGTTGAATTAATGTTCAATGTTTTAGTTGTCCCTCATAGTGATCAAAATTCTTTTTTAATCTTTCTTTAAAATTAAAACGGAAATCCCATTACTTGCTGTTGGCAACCACCCACTTTTGTGGCAGTTTTGTTTAGCTTTAAAGCACAACTCCAGTTAAAAAACAATGCTCCCCACCCCCACCTCCACCTAATTTATGGCCACTCTAAGCCTGAAAATAATGACCTGAATTGGCTGTCACATAATCCCAGCACCTTTTCTGGTGGCAGCAACTGCTGGTCAAAAGTTGCTCTCCGTGCTCTTTGCTGGTCCAGGTGATCCATCTAGTCCCTGCCCCTAGCGTGACATCACTCCTAAATATTTGAAAACCATTTTAGTCCCCAATGAGGGACACTTCCGACAGCCAATGGGCAGCGTCCATGTCACGTGGGCACTGCAGACCAGATCTATCCACGCTACAGATCAAAGACAACCCGGCTTGTCACATGACTGGAGTTTTAGATAAGCCATTGTGAGGGGATTGGGAAATGTTCTATTATCTGTGGAGATCAGTTTTAATAGATCAGCCCATGTGTCTGCAATCGTCTTCCCTGTCAGTGAATAAGAAGCTGCTGAAACCACTGGATGAGCATGACAATCAAGTAGAGTTGACCAATGGCACCCTGAGTATTTCCGCACATCTCCTTGAAGCAATTCCGTCAATGATTTGGAGTGTAATGGTGGTCTAACACCAAGAAGGTGTTGAGTACAGATGTTCCTCGCTTACCGACTTACCTGTTCTGCGACCACTCGCACTTACGACGGACCGCCGATCAGCCTCCGACCTTGCGCGTCGGCGCGCCGTGTCGCCGGCGGAAGTGGTGCCTCCGATCTTGCGGGTCCCGGTAAGTATTTTCATTGCCTGATGCACAGTACACTGTTCGGCACTGCTATACAGTACTGTACTAATGCAGTACTGTATAGAGTTCCTCGCTTAACGACCAATCCGTTTAACGACCTGGTCGTAGGAATGGAACTCGGTCGGTAAGTGAGGAATACCTGTAAATAGAACCCCCCACCACCAGTCATTGAGAATCCAAAGGCTGGGCCTGGGCAATATTTACGGGCTTCTGCATGTGTTTATAGATCAAGAATCCCTAACACCATGCTCCTTAAATCCTGTTCACCCCCCCCCACCCCCCCCCCCCCCCCTCGCCATGCGTACTTTACAATGTCCACA
>NW_017307784.1:106421-107922 GCF_000935625.1 Nanorana parkeri
CCCCCCCTTACCTACAAACAACTTTTTGTTACTTTTATTAAATTAGAAATGTTCTGATTGAAAAGCCCCTCTTGTGGATCTAAGAAATAGCTACGATTAAGTAGGGACTTGGTGTTTTTTAACCTTTCTATGTGGTCCGCTACAATCCCACCGTATCTAAAGAAAATCTTAGAAACAAAGCAGAAAGTGAAATTGATTCTGTTTGACTTTATTTGTTGTTGTTATAAAGGATCAGTTTGACATCCTGACATATAAAGCGTGTATTGGGAAGATCTTCAGACGCAATGGCAGCCACGAATCTGATTCCGCCTCGGCTGAGGAGAGCCAGCTATTAACTCGTATCTGCGTGAAGGTTCCCGAGTTCCTTTAATCATTGTCTGCAGAGACCGATCATTAGGGAAGAACAGAGCTTGGCAGCAATGATCCGCCGCGATTCCACATGACGAGTATAACCTGAGGCTCTGGGCCGAGGCCTGGAATTCCCAGATCGGGATTATTAGATGGATGGAAAAACTGGCAGCACTGGTACAGATATAGCAGGAGGACAAAACCAACCAAGCGCCTGGAACCTTAACCACACCGACCTGTGCTGACCACCGAGCGACTGAGAGCTAAGTGAAATACAGAGGAGCGTCCTTGTATTGTCTACAACCGGGAAACTGGTAACAAGTGAAAGGCCCATTATCACAGAAATATTCTGATAGCTGCCGGCAGATAATACGCACAATGTTACTATTCAGCCTATGAGTCATATTTCCTTTTTTTAAGCATATCTAATCCTAAAATAAAAGAAACGGATATATTGCAGCTTACCAGTCTGCAGGGCTGCCAATAGAAATTATAGGGCCCCATCAGGGCCGGATTTCCCACAAGGCCAACCGAGGCACGGCCATGGGGCAGCAGGGGTGTGGAATTCCTGACACCTGGGACATGCAGTTCCGGGCGACGGGCGGGTGGTTGTTTTCTACATTTAGTCCTGCTTTGGGCAAGCAAAGCTAATTGTACAGCAGGGAAATCACATACGGGGGGGCGCATTGAGGAACCGGGCATTGGGGCAGCAGAGAGAGTAAATCCGGCCCTTGGTCCCATACAGCATCCCTGATACCTGACAGGGCCCCCCTTGCCCCTCCAGGTCTGATCCGGTCACTAACTTCTTCCCCCTTGTATATCAATCCTCTGTCCTGGAATTTAATTGTTAGGAGCCACAGTTCCCGGGATTTCTCCGCCTGAGTCCATCTTAAAATTATGAAATAGTCCCTTCTTTCCCCGGGCCCCCCTGCTGAACTGATGCGGCCTGGGGAGGGAGAGGACTATTTCATAATTTTTTTGATGCGGAGTAATCTCAGGAACTATGAAATGAAAGTTCTGACCTGCACAGGGCTGCCTCGGACGGCGCATTGATATATAAAAAGAGGGGGAAGAAATTAGAACTTGTCTTTAATTGCTGGGACTTGTGGGAGGCATGGGCCGCGGGATTATTTCACCTGCACCTCAGCCCTCC
>NW_017307784.1:108004-111879 GCF_000935625.1 Nanorana parkeri
CCCCCCCCCGCTAAACCGATGGTGCCCAGGGCAGGGTATAAGGAGGGCTGACTCTACTCTCCCCCCATCGGCAGCCCTGCCAGTCCATACATGTGGTGGCTGCATTAGTTTTCCCTCTATCTTTATCTGGAGATCCTGAGATTCCTGTCCCTACTTGTCTACTCCCAGACACCACGATACCTATGAAGGAACCAGGACTGATCAGCTGCAATATAACGCAGAACTAAACTGCACTATACTTACCTCCCTTCCAGTGATATGAGCTTCCTCACCAACCCTTCCATCCAGTGGCGTCACAAGGGGGGTGCAGTGGGTGCGGCCCGCACCCGGGTAACACCATGTGTCATTTTGGCGTCACCCCCTCTGAAAAGTCGGCCAATTGGTCATGGACCGAGAGTCTGATAGTTGCAGGAGAGAGGAAGGGACCCGGCGGCATACCATATCCCGCTGGGTGAACGTCCCCTCCTCTCTCTGCCGGCGTCCATCACCAAAGATGGCCGCGCATGCGCGATGAAGTCACGGTGGGGTGTCACCCGGTACCCACTCCAGGTGACATCCGGCCTCGGCAGGCCCCTGCTTCCCATCTTCACTTGGTACTCTTCCAGGTTCGGCATCTTTGCTTGTGCCGATTGGCTGACCCGGATTGACATGACGCTAGTGCAGTGGTGGCGAACCTTGGCACTCCAGCTGTGCCAAAA
The DNA here is from genome assembly GCF_000935625.1 of Nanorana parkeri. Taxonomy (NCBI): domain Eukaryota; kingdom Metazoa; phylum Chordata; class Amphibia; order Anura; family Dicroglossidae; genus Nanorana; species Nanorana parkeri. The sequence continues at coordinate 108,703 of NW_017307784.1, forward strand.
CTACAAATCCCAACATGCATCTGCATCTGGGAGTTATGTCTGTGGCTGTCAGAGTCTTGCAATGCCTCATGGGACTTGTAGTTCCAAAACAGCTGGAGTGCCAAGGTTCGCCACCACTGCTCTAGTGTATATGCACTATCCATCTCAGTGCCAAAGCATGCCGAGAATCTACACTGAGCTGCGAATGTGCGACTCACTCTACATTCAGCTTTAACTTTGATGGCAGGTAGGTAAGACACTTTTACTGCAGAAGAGACTCTTGGAGGTCTATTTATAACCAATGTGCAGAACCATTTGCCCTGATAAATCTTTCTGAATGTTCATTCTGTGTGAATAAGCACTAAAACGAACGTCGAATATGTAATGTAATGCTGCATTTTGGCCACTAGATGGAGCTGAGGAGCAGAGGAAAGAAATACTTAATTCCTGTGCTCCTCAAAGCCATCTAGTGGCCAAAATGCAGCATTACATTACATATTCGACTCGAAATAATATACGGTACTCCTAAGAACTAGGGATGCACCGATACCGGTATTGAGTACAAGTACCGATATATATTTTTCCCGTACTCACTGATACCGGAAGTCTTATTCAGGAAACCAGGTGATGTGTAAAGATTCACCACCCGGCTTCCCGATTAGCAGGGAAGCCGTCCCCATGCTTCTCGTCACTAGGTGAGAAGAAAGCATGGAGCCGGCTGTCTGGCCCATCAGGAAGCTGGGCGCCGTGTAATGACGCGGCGCCCGGCTTCCTGATTGGTAGGTAGGCCGGCTCCATGCTCCCTCGTCATGCGGTGACGAGGGACCATGAAGCCGACTTCCCGGCCAATCAGCAAAAACGCATGCAAATACCTGAACGCACTAAAAGCCCATTGTAACCTTAAAAAAACCAAAACGCGTCAAAAACGCATCAAAAAGACTAGCGTGCGTGTGCAGAAACCTGACCGCATCTGCTCTGCATTTGGTGTGAACAAGGCCTAAGAAATTCATTTGCATGTTGATGAGGGGCGGGGGAGGAGCCAAGGAAGACAGCGTTACAATTTAAGGCCTGTTCACATGATATCAGGTCCTGATCAGGTGCGGATCTGCAGACGCGGTGCTACTGATGCAGTGCGTTTTTGCCACGTTTTTTATGCGTTCCAGTTTTTGTTTTTTTTGCTGGAGTAGGGCTGCCAGTAAGTTAGCTGCAGTGCAGTGCGTTTGACGCGTTTTGTGTTTCCGGTCCGTTTCCTGACCGGACAAAATGTGACATGCAGTATTTTTTCTGTCGTAAGCTGAACGGACTGCGCGCGTGAGAACTGTAGCCCATAAAACACATAGGGATACATTGGGATGCATTTTTAGTGCAGGAGCGTACGGATCCGGTCAGCACAGAAAACGGACGTCGTGTGAACAGGCCCTAAATAAAACATAGATACAGATTTAATTTTTGTTTTCGACACCGCGTAGCATCCATCCGACCAATCAGAGCGGCCCTAAGCACACATCCGCAATAGAGCAATTGGGCTCCGTTTAGAATTGATGGCTCCGTGACTCTTGTAGGGGGGTGATGAGGCGCACGTCGTATCTGCATCTTCCCAGGAACGCTGAGATCGAACACAATACACTGCGCGCACTTCCAAAGGCGCGGCCGCATCCCAAACAGCGCGTACCTGTGACACTCAGCTGGCAAGGTGGCTGATGGATGAGCTGTGTAGAAGACGGATGGGCTCGCCGCTTCCCCGGACAGCTCGTAAATGCTCCGGACTGTCGGTGAAGGATGTTTGCGTCTCCCCCGGGGATATAGAACACCGCGGCGATTGGAATTCTCCAGAAACATTGTTACGAGCTGCAAATGTAAAAATGATCTCGCAGTGCGGCGGGACGAAAGACGTTTTATCGGATTAGGGGAGACCCTTTGACACGCGCTTGAAAGAGAAGCCGGAGATCTCCCCGTAACGGCGCGGTGCATGAGGAGAGCGCGAGCGACCAGGCGTGCGCCGAAAGAGATACAAAGTGACAAAAGGAAATCGTACCTTGAGGCCCCATTCACAACAATGGAGCGCGTGGACGCACACAGCGGTCCGGTAACGCACTCCTTACAGGTATGTCCCTTGCGGTGGGTGCTGCAGTGACTGCGGATGGCGCAGATTCAGATCCAAGTCGCAGGGGCGTAACTAGAAATCACAGGGCCCCATAGCAAAATTGTGTATGGGGCCCCTGTGATTTCTAGTTACGCCCACCTGATAACCCAAACAGCCCACCTGAGGGTGACCCTGCAGAGCCGACCATAGTCTCTCTATAGTGGGCTCTACAGGGTCTCAGGCGGGCGGTCAAACCCTCTTACCTGTCAGCCCCGATCCACTGTCCGCCTCCTTCTCCTCCTCGATCGCCGGGCCCACCTCCCCATCACTAAGGCCCGTTTCCTCCATCGCTGGGCCCCGCCTCCTGCATCGCTGCCGTCGATGGGCCCAGCCACCTCCTCCGAAGCTGTTGGTCGTCACTGACTAGGCAGTGGCTGTGAGGAGGAACGCGTTGCTGCACATGTGAACAGCGACGCGTTCCTCCTCACAGCAGCCACTGACAGCCAGCAGCCTGAGATGCCATAGCGACCCAGGGGGCCCGCACGGCGTCAGGGGGATGTCCTGGCCGGGCCCCATAGGTCGCTATGGTGATTGTTACGCCACTGCCAAGTAGTAAAGTGTATCACCACCGCGGTCAAATCTTCGAGCAGTGGTCATTTCATTGATGCGCACACATCTTGTCACATTGCAACGTATCGGGGCCACTCAGGGGTCCCTTCATCAACGCACACAGCGGTTGTCGCCTATCAGCGTAGGGCAGCCTGTTTATTGGAAAGGGGCGACGTGCGAGCGAGGAGCTCAGGCCGCCGTTTGAGCCGCGAGCTTGGTGCGCTTTTTGAATGTCTGTTGTACGACGCCTCAAACACGGCAGGCAAGGCGACCATGCGACAGCCATCTTGCTTGCCACGCTTGAGGAGCCGTACAACAAACAATGGCGCCGCAGGTGTAACACGCAATTTTCACACGTGATCGCGCACAAGCTCGCACAATTTTGATGCGCACTCATATGTGCTGCAAGTGAGAATGGGGCCTGAAGGTGTTACACCCCCTTCCTGTCCCGCCCATTTTTCAGTATTCAGCGGTGAGGTACTTTGACTGACGTTTATTCCGTCATG
>NW_017307784.1:112189-113502 GCF_000935625.1 Nanorana parkeri
CCACTGCACGGCTATGTATAATATCCTCTCACAGAGATCACAGGACTACCCCCTGGCAATTCCTTCATCTGTTCTTTTCTCTCCAGAAGGACGGCGCCATATTTGTTAAGGCATCGTCCAGCATCACCGTCTCCTTCCTGGTTGATCAGAGATGACACCATCATGTAAATCCTGATACTTTTGCATCCCTTGGCTGTATTCACAAACGTCTGATGCAGATCAGCCTCTGCTGCAGCCTCTCACCTTGTCACTTGTTACAAAGACACAATGTATAATCTGATCACTGGGGAGGGGAGACGGAGGAAATGCTTCCCCCTGCCTGCAGCAGACTGATCACTGGGGGAGGGGAGACGGAGGAAATGCTTCCCCCTGCCTGCAGCAGACTGATCACTGGGAGAGGGGAGACGGAGGAAATGCTTCCCCCTGCCTGCAGCAGACTGATCACTGGGGGAGGGGAGACGGAGGAAATGCTTCCCCCTGCCTGCAGCAGACTGATCACTGGGGGAGGGGAGACGGAGGAAATGCTTCCCCCTGCCTGCAGCAGACTGATCACTGGGAGAGGGGAGACGGAGGAAATGCTTCCTCCTGCCTGCAGCAGACTGATGATATAATCTCAGACTAGGCAGAGTCATTGATTGGAGCTCGAAGATGACTTTTTAATAGTTTTAACAGGTGCAATTTAAGAATTGAAATAATTAGCCCGAGAATTGTCATTTCAGAGCATCGCTGTGCATGACGTATGATGGGGGCATTGAGGGGTGCTTGGGGAGGACTTGTATGGGACTTTTTTATGTGGGCAAGTGAATGGAAGGGAAGAATAAGCAGCGTGGGAGCCAATGTCCCGCATAGGCAACGTACGGGTTGACTTCCACCAAAGGCTTCAAGAAAGAAAAAGGCGCCATGACCTGCGATACCCCCATAGGACACCCGCAGGACCCCCATAGGACCCCTGCAGGACCTCCATAGGACCCCTACAGGACCTCCATAGGACCCCTACAGGACCTCCATAGGACCCCTACAGGACCTCCATAGGACACCTGCAGGACCCCCATAGGACCCCTACAGGACCCCCATAGGACACCTACAGGACCTCCATAGGACACCCATAGGACACCTCCATAGGACACCTACAGGACCCCTGCAGGACCTCCATAGGACACCTACAGGACCCCCATAGGACATCTACAGGACCCACATAGGACACCTACAGGACCCACATAGGACACCTACAGGACCCCCATAGGACACCTACAGGACCCCCATAGGACACCTACAGGACCCCCATAGGACACCTACAGGACCCCCATAGGACA
>NW_017307784.1:113862-125277 GCF_000935625.1 Nanorana parkeri
GGGGAGGGGAGACGGAGGAAATGCTTCCCCCTGCCTGCAGCAGACTGATCACTGGGGGAGGGGAGACGGAGGAAATGCTTCCCCCTGCCTGCAGCAGACTGATCACTGGGGGAGGGGAGACGGAGGAAATGCTTCCCCCTGCCTGCAGCAGACTGATCACTGGGAGAGGGGAGACGGAGGAAATGCTTCCTCCTGCCTGCAGCAGACTGATGATATAATCTCAGACTAGGCAGAGTCATTGATTGGAGCTCGAAGATGACTTTTTAATAGTTTTAACAGGTGCAATTTAAGAATTGAAATAATTAGCCCGAGAATTGTCATTTCAGAGCATCGCTGTGCATGACGTATGATGGGGGCATTGAGGGGTGCTTGGGGAGGACTTGTATGGGACTTTTTTATGTGGGCAAGTGAATGGAAGGGAAGAATAAGCAGCGTGGGAGCCAATGTCCCGCATAGGCAACGTACGGGTTGACTTCCACCAAAGGCTTCAAGAAAGAAAAAGGCGCCATGACCTGCGATACCCCCATAGGACACCCGCAGGACCCCCATAGGACCCCTGCAGGACCTCCATAGGACCCCTACAGGACCTCCATAGGACCCCTACAGGACCTCCATAGGACCCCTACAGGACCTCCATAGGACACCTACAGGACCCCCATAGGACACCTACAGGACCCCCATAGGACACCTACAGGACCTACATAGGACCCCCATAGGACACCTCCATAGGACACCTACAGGACCCCTGCAGGACCTCCATAGGACACCTACAGGACCCCCATAGGACATCTACAGGACCCACATAGGACACCTACAGGACCCACATAGGACACCTACAGGACCCCCATAGGACACCTACAGGACCCCCATAGGACACCTACAGGACCCCCATAGGACACCTACAGGACCCCCATAGGACACCCACCAGGACAAAGGATGTGGATCGGGAAACATGAGAAAGATTCCACTGCCCAGAATATAAGAATATAAAGTGGAGAGTCACGTAGGTGTGTGCGTTCTAATAAATAGCAAACATTTGGCTAAGCTTCCAGGACTTTCTGCAGCGCCGAGTGTTCAACAAATACCAGAAGTACCTTTTATTTCCCAAATACTCTTCAAATGGAGTAAAAAAATGCCGATGATGAGAGAAGACGGCAGGAGCGCCCCTGATCAGAGCGATGTCAGGAGGAATCACTGTCACTGGACGGAAGGAAGAAGAGTTGGAGACGATGTAACTCCGGACAGGAACACAACGCAGATCACATTCTTCTGATACTCAGCCGTGTTTAACATACAAAGTCGTGTGTATGGTCTACTATTAGCTGGAGTGGTCGGGCAGAGCGCGAGCTGACCGTCTGTGCCCAGAAGAGGGCGACATTCCATTCCGCACTTTATTGTGACAATTTAATCCATTATTTAAAGGAGAATTGAAGCTACAACTTTTTATTTTTTAGTGTTGGATGGAGTAACGCATTTTTTCTGCCATCTGGGTCGCATAAAATCCCCAGCAATACATTATACAACAATGCAGAATACCACCAGCTATAGAGGACTACAAATCCCAGCACTACATTATACAGTAATGCAGAATAATACCATCAGCTATAGAGGACTACAAATCCCAAATATACATTATACAACAATGCAGAATACCACCAGCTATAGAGGACTACAAATCCCAGCAATACATTATACAGCAATGCAGAATAATACCATCAGCTATAGAGGACTACAAATCCCAGCAATACATTATACAGCAATGCAGAATGGCACCATCAGCTATAGAGGACTACAAATCCCAGCAATACATTATACAGCAATGCAGAATAATACCATCAGCTATAGAGGACTACAAATCCCAGCAATACATTATACAGCAATGCAGAATGGCACCATCTATAGAGGAATACAAATCCCAGCCGTACATTATACAGCAATGCAGAATACCACCAGCTATAGAGGACTACAAATCCCAGCCATACATCATGCTGCAATGCAGAATAATACCATCAGCTGTAGAGGACTACAAATCCCAGATATACATTATACAGCAATGCAGAATACCACCAGCTATAGAGGACTACAAATCCCAGCCATACATTATACAGCAATGCAGAATAATACTATCAGCTATAGAGGACTACAAATCCCAGCAATACATTATACAGCAATGCAGATTAATATGAAGCTACATACTCTGTTGCTCCGGGGTGGCAGCCTGTCTCCATGGTCTCAGGTGGGCTGTGTGGGGGTCTCCCCAGGGGGTCCAGCCGGTATCGGTGTTTAGTATCGGGGCATCCCTAATATTTGCCTTTAAATAGCCTGAAAAACCTCATTGTTTTACAGCAGCCCTAAAGCAAGACAGTGCTCTGGGAAACCTAGGCAGGAGGATTAAAGGTTGGGCACTTGGTCTCATCACTATTACAGATTATAAATATACCGAAAAGTAAAGATTTTTATTTAAAAATATTGTAATATTGTATATTAAATGAATTTTGTTAACTGGGACCCGCCCTCATCTGAATACATTCTCACATTTGCTGCATTATTAAAATCCAATCCAGAGATTTCCCCCGCAGTACTGTTTTCTGCCTCTAGATGTCCTCAGTCTGATGGTCAGCATCAATCCACCCACTTCCTCCGAGTGCAGGTCATCCCGGACGAACCCCCAGCCTGTAACTGGACAGTGAAAGGAGAAGCAGCACAGTGATCAGCTCATCTCTGTCACTCTGCTCTCCCCTGCTCATGCTTTATCACCAGCCCATCAACTAATTGGCTCCTTGCACCACATCTTCCTCTCATACTCCTAAAGCAAGACGGTGATGTGGAGAACATGGGGTGACAGAAGGGAAGATTATAGATTGGGCATTACGTAGACACTGGGTCTTATCACTATTAGATGTTATAAATATACTAAAAAGTGCAGATTTTATTAATAATGACTATGGTATTCTCTTGTGTGTGATAACGTATACTGTATATTATATGATGCAAAGTCTTATTACTTGGATGATAGAATACTGTTAACTGGGGCCCGCCCTCGTCTGATTAATTTTCACTTTTGCTGCAATATTCAAATTCAGTCCACAGATTTTCCCGCCCAATATTTTTTTTTCGCCCACTAGATGTCCACAGTCTGATGGCCAGCTTCAATCAACCCGCTTCCTCTGAGTGCAGGTCATCCCGGACGAGCCCCCAGCCTGTGACTGGACAGTGAAAGGAGAAGCAGCAAAATGATGAGCTCATCTCTTATGCTTATTGCCAGCACATCAGCTAATTGGCTCCTTGCACTGCATCTTTATCTCATACTACTAAAGCAAGACAGTGCTGTGGGGAACATGGGGTGGCAGAAGGGAGGATTATAAATTGGGCACCAAGTAGACACTGGGTCTCATGACTATTCGAGGTTATAATTATACCAGAAGATACAGATTTTATTAATAATGACGACTATGGTATTCCAGGGCGTGTGATAACGTATACTACTATACTGCATATTAAATGATAGAGTTTTATTACATGGATAATAAAATATAGTTAAAGTGACATTAAACATAAAACAATACTGTAATGTGTGCCTTACTGTAATCTATGGTGTTTCCCTTCTCTTTGCTGCTCTTCCTTTTAAATCCTCATCTCTTCTCATGTTGGGCAGAACTTGTTTTGCAGCAGACTGCCTTGTCTCTGAAATGGATACATGGTGTCTGTGTGCAGGTCCACAACCTGAGCCAGCACTACAGGAAGAGACACTCAGCTGCAAAGGCAAGTTCTCCCCAAGCATGAGAAGAGATACAGATTTAAAAGGAAGAGCAGCAAAGAGAAGGGAAACTACCATGGATTACAGTAAGGCGCACATTACAGTATTGGTTTATGTTAAAAAAATCTGAGGGTTTAATGTCACTTTAATAGTTAACTGGGGCCTGGCCCTCGTATGATTACATTCTCACTCCACCCTACCCCTGAAAGACCAGCGTGGGCTATACAGGCATCTCACACTGTCTTCTCTCTCCCCTATAGGGGGAATGAGTGATGGGGCCGATGTTTGTACGAGTGTGCCAAGGAAAACCTAATCTAATAAGCAGAATACCTTTCACGAGATGTGACTGGCACATTGTTTCAGCTGTTTTCCTTGTCCGTCCTCCCGGGCAGGAGCTGCAGCTGAATTTCACTGCGTCTGCTAGACGTGAGACGTTCCTCCCTGCTCTGTCCATTCTCCGTAATGTGAAACAGACACGGCCAGAGCTTCTCTACCCAACAGATCACAGTTATTCAACATGCAACAGCCAAGCGACGGTTTCAAGTCATCGTTGCCTCTAACGATTGATACGGCGCTCAATCCCGACACACGCGGCTATAATGAAGCTATAACCATTCATTGCTGTTCAAGTTGTTTTATAATTCAAAGAAGTCCAGGCGTTGGAAATGTGAACCCGTGCAGTGGGGCTACCCCTGAAACACAAGGGTTAAGTGCTGGTTCACACCTGGGCGTTTTACAGCGCGTTCCTACGCTCTGTAAAACTCTCAACACGTGAAAACCAATGATTGCCTATGGGCATGGTTCCCACCTGGGCGTTTTACAGGGCGTAGGAACGCGCTGCAAAACGCCCTATGCCCAAAGAAGTACAGGAGCTTCTTTGGGGCGTATTTGCCGCGCATATCCATTGGGATACAGCCAGGTAGCCCTCGGAAACGCGCGTTTGTTGTGCCTTTTTTTACAGCGAATCGCGGTAAAGATGTGCGGCATGAAACGCGCGACAAACGCGCATATTCGATACGCCTAGGTGTGAACCCAGCCTAAGTGCTCGTTTTCATCTGTCTAAAACAATACAATGTATACTCACCTGATCCTCAGTCCTGTCTGCTAGATCTGCCCCTGCAGCCTCTCTCCCTCTCCGCTCCAGCGGTCTAAAGATCCGCAAGTCAATAGTGTATTGGACGTGAGGACGCCAAGAAACATCGGTCCGGCCTAGCAGCCAGGCAGGTCCAAGGTTCAGGTATTTCTTTGACGAAAAATTAGCACTGAACCCTTACAGTGCGGGGGTAGCCCCTCTGCAAGGATTACATTTTCTTCCACCCAGAGTTCTTCTTTAACCACTTGCCGTCCGGAGCAATTTCTTACTATTTGCGCACGCATGATAAAATCTGAATTCTTGGCTAGAAAACAGCTTCAGACCCCCAAACAATGTTATTATATGTTCTGAAAGCAGAGGCCCTGTAGAATAACAATGCTAGGTGCAATTTTTTGTGTCGCACGGTATTTGCGCAAATGTTTATCAAACAAGTATTTTTAGGATAAAATACACTAAAATGAAATTTAGTGCAGAGGCAGAATATAATGCCCAATTTCTTTGGTAAAATATCAAAAACGAGGTCAAGTCGGGTAAATAGATACCAAACATGTCAAGCAGTAAAATTGCGTACGCCCACGAAACCGCAAAAAAAAAAAAATACAATAACCAAAATCTCCCATAGGCGACGCTTTAAACGCTTTTAGCGCTCAGTTTAGTGTTATCAGTGATTGATGGCCCGAGAATTATTGCTCTCATTCCGACGCTACGCAATGTGTACAACAGCAAAAAGCTTCCCAGCACACTCACCAGCTAGCATGTAAAAAAAACTTGTCTACCACCAAGGTTAAAAACAGAGGTTTAGATACACGTCTTCTGCAGAAAATGTGAAAGCCGCACAGCCGTGCCAAGGCACCTGTATATAGTGCGGTCCTAACTATGAGTCTCCATCTTGGAGCACATGTAGCAATTATTTGGTTGACTGATTTGGTGCAGTGACACATTGGGGGTCTCAGCTGCCGTTGTGATGTGCGGGGGCCCTTGGGTGTCCCTGTGCCTTTAAGGAGGTTGGGCTTCCTCCTGACAAACCTGCACCCAATTTTATCTTTTGCTGCATGTGCTCCAAGATGGAGACTCTCATAGGTTAGAGTTAGGACTGCACTATACAGAGGGTCCTTGGCGCGGCTGTCACATTTTCTGCAGAAGACGTGTACCTAAACCTCTGTTTTTAACCTTAGCGGTGAGACAGGTTTTTTTTGCATGCTGGCTGGCGAGTGTGCTGGGAAACGTTTTGCTGTTGTACTGTATAAAGCCCTTCCATGTGCACCTTGCTGTAAAGCTGGTGATAAGTTGATGAGTGTGTTTACCATTTGTTTTGCTTGATAAGTAATGTGTGGCGCAATTTTTGTTTTTGCACGTAGGCGCATGCAACGTGTGTTTGCGTTGTATGAGCATTTTGTTACTTTAATTTCTACCATGGTTTTTTTTTTTTTTTACACTCAACTTTATTACCATCACATGGGGTGCCAACAAGCCCTCTATGTAATAGCAAATATGTGGCAGGTCCTCTTTATGGGGACATCGGAGGTCTTTGAGACCTCTGTCACGTAGGGACCCCAAAGAAGCTGATGAAGCAGTGATCTGCTTCACCAGCTTCTTCTTCTGGCTCTAGGAGCCGGAGACTGTGCCCAGTGACACCGGAAGTGATGTAATGCACCTCACTTCTGGGTCCAGTGATCGGAGGAGAGATCCGCGGCTGGAAGCTGCTGTCTACTCCGATCCATCAGGGGAGACCCACCACGCCGGCCCCGGGCTCGCACAGGGGATAACGGACCCCGGGAAGCTACCGGCGGCGTGGGGGACGACAAGCTGCGCCGTACAAGCCTGTACAGATGCCGGATCGCTTGTATTTAAACGGCAATCGTTTGCTGTTTAAAACGGTACCAAGAACCGCTGCAGCCGTGTTCTTGGTATAACCGCTTCCAGCGGATGACGTGTATTTACATGAACCGGCTGGAAGTGCTTAAAGCTTAGTTCCAGCCTAACCTACAGACTTGCACAGGTAACCCTGAATGTGTGTGTATACATGTGAACAGTAGCGTTGCCTGCAATTGTTTTGGACACAGTTGTACCTTGACCTTGGAGTTCAGCTCGTACCTCTTAGGAAGTTTTCCCTGGCTCTTTGTCTACCATTGGCACTCTCCTTCTGTTCAATCTGGGGTCAATTTTCCTTTTGCGGCCATTGGCTACACTCCCATGGACTTGATTATATTTGCAACTGTAGTCACAGGAACATCAAGCTGCTTGGAGACGGTCCTATAACCTTCACCTTTATCACGCCGGTCTATCATTTTCTTTCTGATCTCCCCAGAAAGTTCTCCCCAGCAGAATGTTGACTTTCCTCAAATTTAAAAAGGCTGATTGATTAGAAGATTGAAGACATGCGAGATCCTAATGGCAGAAAACAGAAAATCACTACGATCCAATCATTTATATTCTTCTCTAGGGGCACCAACAAACCTGTCCAGGACATTTTAGAATATCTTTGTACAACATGCAATATTTGTTATTCAATAATGTATCTCTATTCACACTTTCTTTACTTCACTCTATGACACACCAAAGGCATGCAAGTACACGAGACAACTGATGCCATCACTTTTCCAGAGGAACGAAGCATTGCTTCAATGAGCTGTAAGGGTACCAACAAATTTGTCCATGACTGGACCTATTCTACTTCTTTTACTTATAGCCAAGCGTCTAACTTACACCCATCAGAATCTTGATTGCTCTTATTTTTCTGCTGGCTCTTAAACTTCCTCTACACCTCATTGCTTCACACACATCTATAGTAGAGAAGCGCTGCGTCCAGCTAATGTTTCCCAAACTTGTGCTCCCAAACACACAAAAAACAAACCACCTTAGACTTAGAGATTGTTCCATTGACTGTAAAGTGAACGGTCAGCTTAATAAGTGAGGCATGCTATCATCAAGGATCAAAGGTCACAGTTAAAGCCGACCTTTACCTTTGTCTGGTGTAAAATGCTGTGATTGTGAAATACTGACACTTGCAGAACATTCACTTCCTGCTTTGAAAGGGCAAAATGACTTCAGTTTGGCAAAGCAATGCACACTGGGATTGCCTTGTCATCAGCAGAGCATTGCCGGGAAATCTCATCTGTAATCTCACGAGATCTCAGGGAAAGGCATTTTCCTCTCCTGAGATGATGTGCATGGTCACATGTCCTAGTCACATGGGCCAGAGATCCAGGAAGTAATAGGAGAGCTAGTAATCTGCACTTCGTAAACATGGCCACTAGCAGAAGACTGGGGAAGAAAAGAGAAATAAGGAATGCAAAGAATACAAAGCTGGCAATTATCTAGAAGTATGTTTCTGTAGATTGTCATCACTCAGGCTGTGTTCACACCTAGGCGTATCGAATATGCGCGTTTCGTGCCGCGCGTTTTTAACGCGATTCGCGGTAAAAAAAACTAGGGCTGCAACAACTAATCGACATAATCGATTATAATCGATTATTGAGCACGACAAACGAGTGTTTCCTAGGGCTAATTGGCTGTATCCCAATGGAAACGCGCGACAAAAACGCCGCAAAGAAGCTCATGTACCTTTTCAGTTTTGTAGCACGTTCAGACGGGCTGAAATACGGAAAGGTGTGAACCATACCCATAGAAAACAATGGGATTTTCATGTTTGAGCGTTTTGTAGAGCGTTGAACGCGCTACAAAAAACAGAAAGGTGTGAACCAGGCCTAAACATTTCTAAAGGTTTTTGTTATTTTCAAGATTTTGCATTGCATTTTTTTTGGTTACAACTTTATTGCATTATCACAAGTGACATTTCATTCAGTTCTATGGGCATAGCAGGGTGCGTGGCAGTTGTACCATGTCACATCCCACTGCATAGAAAAAAAAAGTAAGACATGGCTTACTTCTTTTATTGCACACCACCGCGTTCCTACCGCAATGCTGTGGTGTAAATGCACACCATCCGTGACAAGGCAAATTGCCATGTCTTGCGTTGGGGCTGTGCTGGAAACAACGGCCAGCACAGCTCCAATGCAGATGGTGGAAATCAGCCCTTACTGTTGCCACTGCGTCTGACTACCATGACCAAGCAAAACAAATGACAAACGAACTCATCAATTCGTTACAGTACAATAGCAGAATGTTTCCCAGCACACTCACCAGCCAGCATGCAAACAAACTCGTCTCACTGCTAATATCAAAAACAGAGGTTTGAATACACGTCTTCTGCAGAAAATGTGAAAGCCGCACAGCCGCGCCAAGGCACCTCTATATAGTGCGGTCCTAACTCTAAACTATGAGAGTCTCCATCTTGGAGCGCATATGGCAAAAGATCAAATTGGGTGCAGGTTTGTCAGGAGTACTGACTGCCATGACCACTCACATTAACCACTATGCTTGCCACCACCCTAACTAGGGATGCACCGATACTAGCTGGCTACACTATGGAGCCGGCTTCCCGGGCCAATCAGGAAGCCAGGTGGCGGGTAATGACCTACCTCTCGGCTTCCTGATTGACTGGGAAGCCAGTTCCATGCTGATTAGCTGGAAAGTCGGCTTCCTGGCCAATCAGCATCGAACCGGCTTTCCAGGCAATCAAGAAGCTGGGTGGCGGTTAATGACACACAACCTGGCTTTTTGATTGCCCGGAAGGCAGGCGTCATGCTTGCGGAAGTACCGGTACTCGGTATTGGCGATTACCGAAAGATACATATTGGTACCCGTACTCGATACTAAAAATCCGGTATCGGTGCATCCCTAACCCTATCTTCCCTTGCCCGTTCTTGATACAATTGGACTGAGCTCCATTGAAACCTTGACAATAAAATGCTAAAGCTTTGACTTGTTTCCACTGCAAGACCCATGTGCCTCTTTAGCTACATTGGATTGCTATGGATCTTATTGTGGATGAGCACCCGGGCTTTACCCTACAAATAGAGTGCGGTCGGTGGCTACCCCCGGAACTCTACATCGAGCCCCAATCACACAACACTGACCTTATTATTTTACATTCATATTTATTATACACCAATAATCAGCAGGCAACGAAAACCTCGAAGTTTAAAAAGACAAACCAACGCTGCCAACCACGAACGTTCGTTACGGAATTAATGAATCTTCCACTTCTGTAAAAATAATAATAAAAAAAGAACCAAAGAAAACATGTACAGCTAATAAAACCGCGACACCGAATGGAAAGTATCACTTGACTGCAGCCCATCTGTTTATGAGCCGATGAAACGAAAGGGACTCCGGACGTCACAAAATAAAAATATATCATCTTCTCTGCTTTATTCATTTCAGGGACAGTCTTTAAACCAGATCCGTCTGATCGCTTTACCGCAAATAAAAAGGGTTTAGGCTTTTATGAGGTACTCAAGCACGGCTCCCCACACGAGACGGAACGCTCTTCGGGGCGCAGCGGGACACACTGTAGCGGCGGGATGTGGTTCAGGTCTTCACCGATCGCAGGGAGCGGGAGCTGGACATGCAAACAATGGCCGACGTCTGGCTGAGCCTCACATGCTCCTAGTATTTGGGCACAGGGCCTTCCTTCTCCAGAAGAAGTTCTGCAAATCTCTGCTGAAGTTCCCTTTCTCTCTCCTCTTGCCGCTGAACGTCTTCTTTCAGGAACTACAAAAAGATGAAACATTTTACATTGAATTCAGATATAAGAACGTCCATTGTACCCACCCTGCAACACTTTAATAAAGTAGATGAAAACCTAATCATCCAAATCTCGTACAAGTTCCATCATGTTAATGTCATTTCATAAGTCATTGTCACCATTTCTAAATCTGCCGCTTTAAAAAAAATTATCCCTGGTGATCCTGCCGCAAAACGTCTTTGTTCAGCCGCTTCCTGATGCAGGGTGACAACGCTCTGTACCTGTCTCCAAATTGTGCTCCTGTGTTGTCACACTGTCACATGGCCTTCCCACACATTACACAGGCATGGTTCACGGTCGTCACCATTAGGAAACCCACCATAAGAATTATTATGCAGCCGTTGGTGGGGTGCATGGAGATACAAAGAGGCTGCAGGAGATCAGCAGCACGGAGATGCAACCAAGGATTAAACATTGATGCATTTTGAGGCAAGCTGACTTTCTGACACGTCAGAGGTTTTGACACTTGCTCCCTGCAATCAAAACAATGTTTTTGGCCTGGACTTCCAATATAAAGCAGAACTCATTATTGGATCATGATTGTTAACACCTCCTTATGGAAGGATCAAAGAGGAGCAGTGTTTTATCCTGGTTCAGTAATAATGGTAATGCTGTACCTGATCATTTCCATGGAGGAGATCCTCCTGTACCCGATCAAGGCCATGGAGGAGATCCTCCTGTACCTGATCAATGCCATGGAGGAGATCCTCCTGGACCTGATCAATGCCATGGAGGAGATCCCACTGTACCCGATCAAGGCCATGGAGGAGATCCTCCTGTACCTGATCAATGCCATGGAGGAGATCCTCCTGTACCTGATCAATGCCATGGAGGAGATCCCACTGTACCCGATCAAGGCCATGGAGGAGATCCTCCTGTACCCGATCAAGGCCATGGAGGAGATCCTCCTGTACC
>NW_017307784.1:126194-128776 GCF_000935625.1 Nanorana parkeri
CTGTACCCGATCAAGGCCATGGAGGAGATCCTCCTGTACCTGATCAATGCCATGGAGGAGATCCTCCTGTACCTGATCAATGCCATGGAGGAGATCCCACTGTACCCGATCAAGGCCATGGAGGAGATCCTCCTGTACCCGATCAAGGCCATGGAGGAGATCCTCCTGTACCCGATCAATGCCATGGAGGAGATCCTCCTGTACCTGATCATTTCCATGGAGGAGATCCCACTGTACCCGATCAAGGCCATGGAGGAGATCCTCCTGTACCTGATCAATGCCATGGAGGAGATCCTCCTGGACCTGATCAATGCCATGGAGGAGATCCTCCTGGACCTGATCAATGCCATGGAGGAGATCCTCCTGTACCCGATCAATGCCATGGAGGAGATCCTCCTGTACCTGATCATTTCCATGGAGGAGATCCCACTGTACCCAATCAAGGCCATGGAGGAGATCCTCCTGTACCTGATCATTTCCATGGAGGAGATCCCACTGTACCTGATCAATGCCTTGGAGGAGATCCCATGGGAGCGCCATTCCCTATTGCTAAGGTGTTCCTTTTGGATGGACAGTGGGCACAGTTCCCCAAGTTTGGGAAGTCTAGGTCTAAAGCTGGCCACACACTGCTCAAATTTGGGCCAAGTCTTGCGGACTCTGTTGAAGTTCAAGCAGTGCATGGCTCTGCCGGCACCGCTCCCTTCGGCAAAAGTTGATTTTTCAGCCAATCAACTGCGGTTTATGTATTCTAAAAGCTGTCCTGAAAACCCCAGCAATGACATGATGGGCCGGTGGTGGGCCTGTAATGCAGTGGTGGGTCCCCGTTCTTCACCCCCTGAAAAGGTGCCACAGATGGTCACATGACAATTGACTGAAGCAACTATAAAACCTTGTTGAAGGGTATTTTCAAGCATGAGGGCAAGGGATTGAGAGATTTGATGGGAAGCTATTTGCTCGGCGATGGGCTTTAAATTGAAACATATCATGCTAATGGGACTGTACAACCATGGAGGTGATAGATTTTGGGGATGGTGAATATGTCACTAGAATGAAGGGGTCCACAACATTCACTTCCATCTTGTACTTAGACACAATCATCATCTGCCTCTCCATGGTGACCTATGAGGTCCCTGCAAATGGGAAGTGCCAACATAACCGGGTAGTGATCTAGGCACCCAAACAAGGATCCTCCCACTCTGCAGTTGAGAAGATGGAAGGCCTAGGACCCAGCACATCACATGACAATGGAGTCACGTATTTGGGCCATTTAAGTAGATCGTAGAGAGGGGGGGGGATAAGCCTAGAAATCAGATTTTATGAAGTTCTTTGTAAAACTCCAGCCAAAAAGTGACGTCATCTCTGCTGAAGGGTTGAATAAAAGGCCAGTTCCTTTGATTGGCCCGGCTCTACGTGAGCATCATTTTCTAAACCCCTTCAGCTGGGAACACTTGACCAAATGTCCACCAGCCATAGGAACCCAAAGCAGCCTTTTAAAAAAGTGGGAATAGTGAGGATCCAGGGAATACAAACAAGTCAACATTCAGGCATTGGGTAGAAACACACAAGCATGCATTACCTCTATCCGCCTTGGGATGGCGATATCCTCATGCTTCTTCAGCTCTTCAAATGTCTTGAACTCCAAGTTGGCCTGCTCGTACTGGTCCCAGACCTCATTCACCTGTTTAATAAGTCCCATGGCTCGAGACTGATAACCTCCAAGTAAAATTTTTAGTTTCTTCTCCATCTTGGCTGCTCTTTTGGCTTCTGCGGTCATGTGAGCCCGGTTAATCTGAAAAGATAAAACAATCGGTCATTTGGATCACACTATTTGGGCAAATCAGTATTAAAGAATATGTAAACCTTCATCACTTCTCTAACTCTTCAAGCATGGGACACAAGTGATGAGCAATCCAATTTCAAACTAGTCAAAACATAAAAGCTTCTTTTTTTTATTTAATCAGTGGTCACGTGACTGCTTTTTGGCGCACGCTGCAGGGTCGGCACTAAGTTGCCGTGGATCTTGTGTGCTGTCAGACTCCTTTACAGTGTGATGACAGCGAGGCTCAATGGATGAGCCGCTGTCAATTAAATGCTCTGGGCTGCCGGTGATGCTGGCATAGTAAGACACGCAGCTTACATTGTGAGGACAGTGAGGCTCCCTGGAAGAGCCGCTGTCAATCAAATGCTCTGGCCTGCCCTGTGATGCTGGCATAGTAAGACACGCAGCTTACATTGTGAGGACAGTGAGGCTCCTCGGATGAGCCGCTGTCAATCAAATGCTCTGGGCTCCCCTGTGATGTTGGCATAGTAAGCTGCAAATCTTTATCCTGTGGTGACGGCAAGACTCCCTGGATGAGCCGCTGTCAATCAAACGCTATAGGTAGCCCTGTGAGGTCGGCATGGTGAAAATCGAACTCTAATTAGTTCTATAAAATTATTTTTAGCTTTTCCTTCTCCTATGTTTAAAAAAAAAAAAAAATTCAAGGTTTACCGTATATACTCGAGTATAAGCCGTCCCGAATATAAGCCGAGGTACCTAATTTTAGCAAAAAAAACTGGGAAAAAGTATTGACCCGAATATA
>NW_017307784.1:129171-150618 GCF_000935625.1 Nanorana parkeri
AGCGGCGCGCTGGTCAGGCGAGATGAGCTCCAGGTGGGGTTGTAATTTAGCGGGCAGGCAGCTCTAAGTCAGCTAAATTAGGACCCCACCTGGAGCTCCTCCCACTGGACCAGCGCGCCGCTGACTCGTCCCTGCTCTCTCCGGTGATCAATCAAAACTACGAACTTATCGAGTTGTGGGACCGCATTACTTCCGGTTTCATCACAACTACGAGGTTTTTACACAAAACATGTTGTGCACGAGGACATCACCGGCACACGGACACAGTGAGTGAGGGCAGATTTGGGGGGGGGATTTATTAAGCAATTATGTATTGTCTGCACTGTATTAGCAGTATATACTCTATATAGAGTATATACTGCTAATACAGTGCAGACAATACATTTACAATTATACTAACATGAATGGATTAAATGATCTGTATGTAGCCCTGTACTATGGATCATTTAACCCATTCATGTTAGCAGAGGATCATTGTAAATGTATTGTTGCAGGCACTCTATATGTACATGTACTATATACTACATATAGAGTGCACTGAACAATAGATTTACAATTATCCTCTGCTAATATGAATGGGTTAAATGATCCGTAGTACATAATATGTAGCCCTGTAGGGCATGTACATGTTATTAAAGCCATTTACTACCTTTGTAAGTGATTAGCATATCGTGTGGTAATATAGAGGTGCAGTGATGATGATGAATCATGATGTGTGCGTGTGTGCGCACATTTTCATGACTCTTATTGCTGGCTTTCTTTTTAGCAGGCCCGAGTCCTACAAATTCAAAATTCCCTCCACAGGACGCTCAAGTCTCACACCGGGGTCGGATTATAAAGCAGCTGACCCCCCCTCCCTGCGAGTCATTGTAACAAGATCACTGCACACCAGCCCTGCATTCCCAGGTCACAATACTCTGTCCAGGGGGGAGAGTTAGCGCTATGAATAAGGAGAGAGAGTTTAGAGTGCTAATTTACACAGATTGCTTGCAGAACACAGAGGCGGCCATTTCAAAAAGAAGCCATGAAGGGGGTGGAGAGGACAGCTGACAGAAATTAAGTTCCTGTGTTCATATACAGCAACTGCATATGCCTGCTTCATGGACACTCGGTGTACATTGCTGGCATATGTTTCGTTAAAAATACATCCGCAATGATGGAAATGGGCTTCAAGTGAGCTCCACTCAGTCCAGGACAAATGCCCATCCCCACCAAGGAAGAGGTAAAAGTGACATCACCAGATATGTATGTATTGGGTTTTCTACTAATAAAAAAAAAAAAAGGGGGGGGGGTTCAAATGCCTGGAGCGCCACACCACAAAGGCTGCATTCCAGAGCGTTTGGCCTCTGGAACGCAAGCCATCCGGCTCCCTGCGTTCAGGGGCAGGAGGGGGGCGTGGCGGTGCATTGAAGTCAATGGCACGGCAGCCACGCCCCTGCCCACAGTGCGATCGCCCGCACCCGGAAAGCAGGCACATTAGTCCAGGGCAATATGCAAAAATAGTGCCTGCATTATACAAAATATTGCTCAACTTCAATGCCACGCCCCCTCCCTGAATGCAGGGAGCCGGCCTGCGTTTCCGAGGCCGAACGCTCTGGAATGCAGCATTTGTGTGTGAACCGGCCCTGAAACATGTGGCTAGCATGCTTTAACACGGCTCGTGCACAATATCTAGTCGCAGAAGCTTACACACACGGAAGTGTTCATTACAGCATGCGCCAGAAAGAATAAGAGGCCATTCACACCAGGGAGTTTTTAATTGCGTTTCAGCGTTTAAACACAACTAAAAATGCCCAAAACTGCACTAATCAGTGCGGTTCCATTGAAAGCTGTATTGAAAACCACTGAAAAAATAGTGTAGGGATCAAGTCGGGCGGGGGGCGCTGCGCGCTGACCCACGCGGTCGCATGAACGGTCCCTATAGCAATGTGCGGGATCGTTTACGTTGGCGGATCCGTGCGGGTGAACGGGGCCCTGGAATCGGCCCTGGAATCCTGACACAGCCTGACATGCTTCAGTCTAATGTGCTGTCAAATACCATCAGACAACGCTGACCTGCTGCACATCACAGAAGCCATTCACAGTACAATTGCACAACTTCCCCGGCATCATGAATGAGGTTTGGTTGTCAGCAGATATTCTGACGGGGAGCGTACCGACGACTGTCAAGCAAGGACACCGAGCCAAATGAAATACAGGGCGAAAGTTCACCGCCATACCATCTGAGTAGGTTAGGAGTAAAGATGCATTGAGACGTGCACAGGATTATATAAAAGGTCTTTTATGACTGCTCTATAGATGGTTTTACAGAATGCACATTCATACAGACTTATTTTAGAATGGGCATGTGAACGGTTCCTGGGGAAAATGGACTGGTCTCCGCCCCCTCCTGTAATAAAGACCGGTCACTGCTTCTCTCTCTACATGTCCAGGGTAAATGGTCTTGTCTACGCCCCCTCCTGTAATAGACAGGTCACTGCTGCTCTCTCTTCTTGTGCAGGGTGACTGGTCTTGTCTACGCCCCCTCCTGTAATAAAGACCAGTCACTGCTGCTTTAGGCCCTTTAAGATGATGTCACTGCTCCCTCCACACAGATAAATACATTTCACAAATGGTTCCCCAGTGTAAGGGGAAAGCCCCTTTAAGACCATCACCCAGAAGAATCATTTGTTGCTGCTCAGGATATTCCAGGAGACACGAGGACCCCGATTACTGGAAGACGTCCCTAGGCAGGAGTGAGAGGGAAGATAAGAGGCCTTTGTCTTCCTACACGTAAAAGGCGCACGTGGTTCTGTGCCAGGCTTCTCTTCTCATAAATTTCTAATAGTGAAACCCTTGCCAGACGCAGGATCACACCCGGACTCCAATACCTTCCAGATGCTTCTATACACCAGCCTTGGAAAGCCATTGTGTCAGAACTGGCTGCTGATCCTGGAGTCATAGGTCTCACCAGCCCAGAGCAAGGCATGGGGGGGACCGCTGTACAGTCACACAGACGGATCTCTGCTCCTGCTCACCCGTCCAGACTGCAGCAGAAACAACAGACTGTGAGTCCCAAATTTACACCGACACTCTGTCTGCCCCCAGTCTCCCTTCCCAGTCAATCTGCCCCCAGTCTCCCTTCCCAGTCAAAGTTAGATAGAGCGCGCCTCATTTCCAGGCATCATCTAGCTCTTACCCTCCCCAGCCTGACTGTCCCTGACCCGTCCCTTTCATTCATTGGATTCCAGTTCTTTCAATCATGGAGTTTCAGCATCACACGTGGGTGTTGTCCAGGGCGCTCTGCATGCAAATACAGCCTCTGCCTATGAACGCTCTCTCCTTCAAACTCATACCCTGTCAATAACGCATTCTGATATTTGCATAACTCCTCCCAGTACATGACATAACTTACACTGACCTGCACTTACAAAGTCTGATGGTACACGAAGGGCTCATTCATAGCAACAGGCACTGGTCTGTGTTGTCTAATGCAACGCCCAACACAGGAACAAGCCCATTTCCCTTATGGCTTCACTGCACACAAACGCATTGTAACGCATTCTAACATGCTGCAGTGCATAACAGAAGGCACTGCAGCTCCGTGTATGTGACACGCTCTGTGGTGTGAATGGGCCCTGGTACACTAGATTGATACACACATACAGATAACTAAATCAGCACAGGGTAGATCACACACGTTATAAGATGAGGCCTTCTATAAACATGCCCCCAACACCAGAGGGGCAATGACCATCATCGAGTTTGGGCTCGTGTAGCTTCTGCCCTTAGGCCTGGTTCACACCTGGCGTTTTACAGTTCGCTCCTACGCGCTGTAAAACGCTCAACATGTGAAAAACGCCCTACGCCCAAACAAGTACAGGAGCTTCTTTGGGGCGTTTTGCCGCGCGTTTCCATTGCTATTCCCAAGTGTGGATCGGGGTTAACAAAGCGCTAACCCCGAGCCACACTCGGGAATACAGCGTACAGGTCTTACCTTGTCCGCAATCCCCGCTGCGGCTGCCGACTTCCATCCCATGCGAGCGGCAGCGTCGCAGGGGGGTGGAGCCGGCGGGAAGTTTGAAAGAGAAAAAATATATATCTTTTTTTTTTTAAATAGAGAAAATAAAAATCATACCGCCAGTGAAACGCGCGTTTCACTGAACGGAAAAACGATCTGAAAGAATACGCCCAGGTGTGAACCCAGCCTAAAGGGTCACCTTGTGACTTGTCATCAAATTTATAGTCTGGCTGGTGAAGAGACTGAGGAGATGCTTCCTCCTGCCTGCAGCAGTCTGATCACTGGGAGAGGGGAGACTGAGGTCATGCTGCCTCCTGCCTGCAGCATTCTGATAACTGGGTGAGGGGAGACTGAGGTAATACTTCCTCTGCCTGCAGCAGTCCAATCACTGGGAGAGGGGAGACTGAGGTCATGCTGCCTCCTGCCTGCAGCAGTCCGATCACTGGGAGAGGGGAGACTGAGGTCATGCTTCCTCCTGCCTGCAGCAGTCCGATCACTGGGAGAGGGGAGACTGAGGTCATGCTTCCTCCTGCCTGCAGCAGACTAATGACATCATTTCAGCCTAGGTCACTGGACTGGAGCTCAATGGTGGCTTTTTGATGATGAAAGGTGGAACTTATTGGAATACTATTGCTACGTATGCACCATGTCAGGAGTATACTCCTGAAGTATCTGGAAGGTCTCATCTAAATGAGCGCAATGGCGTTTTATTGTTGCAGTAAATTGACATGTCTCAGTTGTCACCCACAAGCCATAGTAAAAAGACATCACTGAGCCTTGTGTATCATTTCCTACATTTTGGAGAATTCGGGGGGTGTGACAGCATAATTTAAAGGAGAACTATGGGGTCATGGCTTTTCCCCATAGTTCTCCTTAGGGTAACGGGAGGACACAAACTAGCGTCCTCCCGTCACCCTAGGCTCAGTATATGGGGAGCTACAACTCACGGTATACTGAGACGCCGCAGCTTAAGCGGATCCCGACATCGATGTCGAGATCCGCCCAGCTGCGTGAGTGACAGCTGGCTCTGCCTATCTAGAGGCAGAGCCAGCTGTACCCGCCCCCTCCCCCGTCCGTTCCGCCAGTCAGCGCTGGCGGATCGGAGCCGGGGGAATCCAGCCCCTCCCCCTGTCACGGCAGAGAGCCGTGACAGGATCGAGAGGTGAGCGAACGCCGGTATGTGTTCGCTCACTTCCCGATCTACTGAGCCGAACTGTGACAGTCTCATTGTCACAGGTCGGCTAGAACTATGAGGTGAGTGAAAAGCTCATAGTTCTCCTTTAAGCCTTGGGGGGTCCCTGAGAGATACAAGGACCTCACGTTGCCAGCAACCATGCCCAACAGAAATGTCAGTGCTGGGTGTAGTTAGGGCTTTCAATAACCCCGGGTCACGTTCACACAGGAGAAATAAAATCCTTCGCATTTCACAGCCGACACACGAGAGGAAATCTCAGAGTCTGCAGCGGATTGGTCCCGACGTTCCTGCGAGGGCCCCCGGCTGCGAGGAATCGTGCAGGCAAATGAATAATCACGCGCGGTGCCAGCGACTTCGGCCTCCAGCCCGCTCTCCGTCAATCAATCCGGTCCCGGGGGGGCGATGAATAATTCCGGCTCATGCCCGGGGAAGAGTGATGAGAACCAGAGCAGGCCATCCTCTGCCAGTTTATTCGGGAGGACGCTGCCACGCTATCTGCCTGTTAGCGGCAAATTACTACCAGCAGCTGATTATACGTCGTGGCGGGATGAACTCTTGTATGGGATTTAATGGGGAAGCCGATCGAGAAACTTAGATTGTAAGCTCTCAGGATCAGGGCCCTCTATATTGAATTGTAACTGTCCTGTCTCCCCTTATTTTGTACAGCGCTGCACAAGGTGTTGGCGCTATATAAATCCTGTATAATAATAATAAGACAAAACCGAATAGCAAAGTTGTATCTGATGGGGACGCCGTCCCTTGCCCCTCTCCTACATCCTGAAACCAAACTCTGACCCATAAAAGGTGCTGACCTCCACAGCAGTGACATGTATTATAGGGAAACACAGTGGTGCAGATGTTAGCACTCCTGACTTGCGGCAGTGGGTTTGAAGACCGGTCAGGACACTATCTGCATGGAGTTTGCGTGCATGACACGTATTGTCGTTATCGATTAGGTGGTTGCAGCCCTCCATTCATATCTAAGGTCCCCTATTGTACATACATACACAGGGGCAATTCATCTTCTAGCATGTCTTTGGGGGGGGGGGGGGGGGGGGATTAGATTGTAAGCTCCTTGAGGGCAGGGACTGATGTGAATGTAGAGCAGCAACCAACTGATCGATTAATCGATAACGAGAATACTTGTCAATGATTTTCATGATCGATTAGTTGGTTTGATCCCCTCTCTCCTCCACGCTGGGAGGAGGGCACAGCAAGCAGTGGGCGGGTGCAATATTCAGCCTGCTATTGGCTATTGCAATTTGGAATGGCCAATAGCAGGCTGGCTATTACACCCGCCCATTGCTTGCTGTATTTACATTCAGCTGCCGTCTGCAGAATCTTACCACTGGGAGCCGTCATTCCCAGGCTGAAGTTATTCCGGCGCCGTGTTTTTTAATCCAATTAATTAAAAAGAATAAAATCGGCCAACTAATCGATTATCTCAGCTCAACCTAACCACTGAACCATCACGTTCTCAAACCATTCATCCCCACACAGCTCCCTCCTCATGTATCACACACTAATGCAATCAAGCCCTTAATGTACTCATGTTTACATGCGTTTAGCTGCAAAAAAAAAAAAACAGGTTAAGAATGAAGGTCACAGAGTGTTCATGTAAAAACAGCTCCACTGAATGCATCTAGGTGCTACTGAACATCTAGGTGTGCATTCTGCCATAGAAGAGCATACTTTTAGAAATGTGCTCCACATGCATCTGCACACACGTATTTTGAAGTCTGTGTGAATGAGGCCCTAATGACATGCAAAAGTGATCTGAGAAGCATAAAGATGGTTACAAGCTTCCAGATCAAATCATTTGCGTTTAAATAAAAAAAACACAGAAGGACTGTGTGAATGTCGCCTAAGCCGTCAAAGCGCCTCCCTCCAACAAACGCCCAATGTAAAAATATAAGACTGTTACAGGACGTACGACAGATGTCATATTATTGCATGACATATGCCGCCATTCAGCCCTGCCCTGGGCTGCTTGTCTAGGATTTTATCAGCCAGTGGGGGGCGCTCACGCAGCTGTATTCCATGTAATGTACACCACACACAGGCCAAAATGTTTTTCCTCCAGCCATCCACCAGTGACAGCCATAGCTCGTCAACTCCGTGTAGGTCTAACAACCCCCTTGCTTAGTAATAGACATTATACAATGGTCACCTTTATATTTCCTTCTCCTGAGCAAAGTAGATCCGGATTACCAAATGTGAAGCTGTACAAACTCCAGAACGTCCCATCCCCTCTATAGTTCCTGATCAGACTGTAAATAACAGTCTTTGCCTTGTCACGGTGCTGCAGAATAATGCTGATTAATGATCATGAAACATGGAGAGATGTTGGCTATTCATCTTCAACTGTATCTCCAAACCCGGAAACAAGACGACAGCCGGCAGCCAAATCTGAATGTGATTGAAGTTTGAAATGACGCTACTGCCATCTTCTGGTGAGAGATAGGTATGCGCGTACATTCCCAAATTTCACTCTTACTCATCTCTGGTGGAGGGTAATTAATGGACGTCACCTCGGGATTTTCTTTCACACAAAGCAGCTCAAGGCTAAGTCCACCTTTCTGACCATGTATCATGCTATGCCGATAGTCAGGGTGTACCATGAAGCATGGTCACAATTAGGGATGCACCGATACCGGTATTTCAGTATCGAGTACGAGTACCGATAATTTGTTTTCCGGTACTCGCCGATACCGAATACAGATACTGGAAGTCCCAATAAGGAAGCCGAATAAAGACTCGCCACCCGGCTTTCCGATTAGCAGGGAAGCTGTCCCCATGCTTCTCGTCACAAAGTGATTGGACACTAAGTGATTGGACAGAAAGCCAGGCGCTGTGTAATGACACAGCGCCCGGCTTCCTGATTGGCCAGGAAGCTGGTTTCATGCTCCCTCGCCATGAGGGGACGAGGGAGCATGAAGCCGGCTTCCCGGCCAATCATTACACGGTGCCCGGCTTCCTGACCAATCAGGAAGCCGGGAACTGTGTAATGACGGGAAGCCAGCTCCATGTTCCCTCGTCACAAGGACGCTCTGCCCGGCTTCCTGATACAGGAAGTATTGGGCTAGGCATCGGAGCATTTGGGTGAGTACTCGCCTAAATACTTGGCGATACTAGTATCGGTGCATCCCTAGTCACAATGCAACCCTTCCAACCCCCATCGTTTTTCCACTTAACGTTATTGCCTTCACACAAGGGCTAACAAGTCCCTGTGTGATAACATTCGGAGGTGACAGGCTCTCTTTATGGAGCCGGTCCTCCAATGTTCAATCTTTTGTACAGCTCCCCCTGTGACATCTGAGACAGAAGCGCTTTGAGTAAAATTCCTGCGTCACTGATCGCACAGAGCAGATCGGAGAACGAACGTTCTCCGGTCTGCTCCCCACTCTCCTTCCTGAAGTAATTTGCCTCTTGTGGAGGACCCCAAAAACCATGGTGGGGAGGGAGGCTGTCGGTGCGCGGGGTGGAACGGACCATGGAGGGGGGGGGAGGCAACGGACAATCAGGCTGCTTACAACTGACAGCCGCCCAGATCACATGTACAAAACGGCTCCCCTGTTCTACATTTATCCATGCTGTTTGCCCGCATGGCTAAAAGTAGGGGGGGGGGGAACACCTGCCCGGCACCCGGAACTTCATGCCCTGGGCGTCGGGCGAATTCTGCACCCCTGGTAAATATAAATGTGCTATATACACCATACACGTAGTACATATACTATACACATAAGCCAATGGCCGGAGAAGTGTACCCACCTCTAGTCTCTTCTCCAGAGACTCTATCCTGTCCTTCTTGCTTGCCAAGTTGGCTCGGGTGTAACGTCCTTGTCCAGGCAGATACAACACTTGGCTGTAACATTCCTCCCACACCTGATTGTAGGCGTCCAGAGAGAGGTCTCCGTGCCCCATACCTTGCTTGACCACCTCCATCTCTTGCTTCAGCAGATCCTCTGCCTGAACGGAAAGGAAACAACAAAGGTCAGGAAGAACCTACTTCCTATAGCAGAATAAATCAGACATGTGTGCTGGGCAATGGTATATTGGAGGTTATACGATAAGGCATTTCTGACACATTACTGGTAGTGTGGATGCTGTCGGAAGCCATGTGCTAAATTCATGAAGGCCTTGAAACACTTTCATCATAAATACCAACATGTCCGCCAAAATCAAGTAGTTCATAGTGGTGACAATTTTATTGTCTGCCGGTATTGCTGCAACATATTCAATAAGGTGTATGGGATCTAAGAAAAGTGGAGGAAAGTACGACCTCTTCCATGATGGTGTTAATTCTGTGGACTGAGGATGAACTGGTCCACAGTGTCCGCACATACAGAGGTCAGTGGGGGCTTTAGTTAAAGCTCATTTACTGATGTTAATTATATGTAAACATTTTAAGTAGGGATGAACCAATACCTATACTAATATCAGTACCGATACCAAGTATTTGGACGAGTACAAATGCTCCAATGCCTAAACTTCCGGCATCAGGAAGCCGGGCAGCAAGTCATTACACACTGTCCAGCTTCCTGTTTGGCCGGGAAGTTGGCCAATCAGGAAGCCAGGCGGCGAGTCATTAGCTGCCCTCCCCCCCCATATATCGGTGTATCCCTAACTTTAGGAGACCATGCAACTAACAAAAAAATTGCAGGCAAAAGCAAAAAACTAAAAAAAAATGCTTACCTTGCAGTGTTTGTCCTTTCTAAAAATTATTTTATTCACTTGCAATGGGCCTTTAAGGGTGCTAGAAAATTTGACTACACCAGTAAGTGATGATTCCCTAGCACAACCCTCTCTCTCCTTGCATGTCATAGCCTATTCCTTTTCTGGGAGTGTGAAATTACGGTCTGTGATGACCCAGCTCCTCCATCCTTCCCCTCACCAACTGGAGCGGAGTGGAGTTGGGCATCAAATTAAAAAAGAGAACTATGAGGTAACCTTTTTATCCAATAGTTCTCTTTAGGGTCACCAGAGGACATATACTAACTGCCTCCCGTGTCCCAAAGCTCAGTATAAACCGAGCTATATACTGACAGCGCCGCAGTTGGGACGGATCCCGACAATACTGCCGAGATCCACCCAGCTGGGTGATTGACAGCAGGCTCTGCTTATCTAGAGCCAGCAGTGCCCGCCACCTCCCGATCTGTTCCTCCAGTCAGCGCTGGAGGATGGGAGAGGGGGGAATACCCGCAGGGAGCTGTGACTGACAGTCACCGCTCTGTGCAGGGAGATGAGCGGGAAGTGAGCGAGAGACGGTATGTGTTCGCTCAGTTCTCGATCTATAGAGCCGACGTGTGATAGTTTCATTGTCACGCGTCGGCTCTAACTATGAGGATAAGTGAAAATCACTCGCCTCATAGTTCTCCTTTAAAGAAGGTACCAGAAGCCCTAAAATACTTTCTTTCATTGCAGAAACCACAGCAGCTGGTCACATGACCAAATGGTATCGGATCATGTGATCGCTGCTGTCAGCTTAGAGTGGCTGAGTAGCTTCATTTTCAGGAGACAACATGTGAGCAAGTCCTTGTCATGTGAATTTGGAAGTATTTCAGAGCTTCCATTAGCTTTTTTGACTATAGGTGTACAGAGCAAGCAGAGTAGCGAGGGGGTTCTTACTGGACAATAGTCCCCCATACACCAGAGAGGAACTATCATACCCCATATATATAACAGAAAATTTAATAAATGACATATGCATGAACATTTTCTTAGTTACATAGTATTTGAGGTTGAATAGACTCAGGTCCATCAATTTCAACCTTTATGTGTCCGTGTGTGTTTGTGTGTAGTGCGTGACCTGCAAGCAAATGTAAGTACAACCATTTCGTAGAGTTGGGGTGTCAAAAAGAGATCCCCTCTGAGTGGCTTTCCAGCATCTCATCACAAGACTGTAACTTCAGGAGGAATGGACAGTGAAGGAAACTTCCTTTACTTACATATTTCAGCTCGTCTTCTGTCAGTTTTTCATACGGGTTCTGTTCCAAGAAGGCCGCATGCTCAGTACTGGTTGGGACCGAGCCGGGCAGCTTCCCTTTCTTGTTGGCTGTATTGTCACCGTATGGATGATGGAGAGAGTCAAAGTGAAGCATTGTAATCATTTCCCTTTTGATCATCTCTTCTGCGTTCTGCAGATCCGTCAGCGGTGGTTCCACAGTCACAGGTCGCAGTATAGTTTCATTGACCTAGAAGAGAGGACACATCAGTGAACGGTGGTTGAGGGGATATTAGGAGATCAGTGTTGGACAGATTGAGTTTGAGGAAGTGGTATGACATCAATGTCAGCGAGTATATCAGTGATACATGGGGAGACAAGGGGTGAGCTGAGGGGTAGGGCAATAGATTTGGGTGTCATCAGCATAGAAATGGCATTGGAAGCTGTGGGAGGTTATCAGCTGACCCATCTATAAATGGAGAATAGAAGGACCACAGGGCCGAGTCCTTGGGGGACCCCTAAAGAAACCGGAGGTGTAGAGAAGGAGATAAGAGTTGTCGGGGACACTGAAGGTGCACCGAGATAGCTGGGAGGAGAACCATGTATCAAATTGGCCTTTTAAATATTTATATTTTTCAGACTTCAGTAAAAAGAGTGAGATAACCAATGTACTGCTGGTCCTAAAATATATATTTAATGGCTTCATAAAAGTGTTTTGTGGCTCTTCATTTAGACTGACTAGCTTATGAATTCTGAAATAACACTATGATTATTTTTTTTCCATTACAGGTTTCCTTCCATTTTAAGATTTCTTGATCCCGGATACATTTACAACACTGCTTAGTGAAAACAGACACATCGTGGTTTTGCTCACCTCTGAGGGTCTGGGTAATACCCTCTGCACTGCCCGGTGCCTCTGTTTTAACTCTTTTGCCCGCTGAGCATCTCTTATCGCCTATGAAATCAAACAATCACATTATTATTATTATACAGGATTTATATAACACCAACAGTTTTGCACAGCGTTTTACAATATAAGGAAGACATTACAGTTACCATACAAAACAACACAAAATAGTAAGGAGGGCCCTGCCCATGAGGGCTTACATTTTAAAAGGGAGGGGCAAGTGATAGATGAGGAGGTAGCTGTGTGGGGATGAATTGTTTGAGAATGTGATGGTTCAGTGGTTAGGTTGAGGTAGAATAGGCTTCCCTGAAGAGATGAGTCTTTAGGGATCACCTAAAGGCAGACAGACAAAGTAGGAGATAGATGGAGAGGTTGGGCTAAGGCAATGGTCTAAAAGTACTGGCCCGTGGGCCAATTGCAGCCCGCGAGCCTGTACTGTGGCCCGCAGCCAACTCACAAGGCAGGTATGCGGTCACAGGCACGCATGTAGCTGCAGGAGCAGCTACACGTTTTGCATCTCTGTCTGATGAAGACCGCATAGCTGCTTCTGTGGCGGCACTCAGATCCTTTCGGTCAACGCTCCGATATCTTTCAGTGAATGCTGACAGGATTGATTAGTAAAGTCCGCAGCAGACCTCACCAATCACCCACTGATCACCAGGTATTGTGCCTCCTCCCTGCAAAAAGGTAAGCAGGAGAGGGAGCTGTATTTTATTTTACATGTGGGTGTGTGGTGGGGCGGGACCGGGATTGTATTATTTTATGTGTGTGTGTATTATTTTATATGTGCAGGGGTAGTATTTTTTTTGTGTGTATGGGGGGGGGAGTAGTAGAAGTGTATTCCGCTCCATTCACACCTGTATCTTTATTTGCAGTTAGGGATTCCTGCGTCAGGAACTTGCGTTTTCCTGCAGCAGGAATCCCTAATCTGGCATTTACAAGCGGCAGCTGTCATCCATTCAAGTTAATGATCAGGTGACAGCAGCTGCATCTAAACACCTGCACACCACATGTAATGGTATGTGATATGATTACATTTGGTTAAGAATCAATCACTCTTCCTGGACGCAATGATTGTGCATTCAGAGAGAGTGTTTTCTAACCGCATGTAATAATATCATTACATGTGGTGTGTCGGCATTTACATGCAGCGGCTAACACCTGATCATTAACTTGAATGGATGACAGCTGCCGCTTGTAAACACCAGATTAGGCATTCCTGCTGCAGGAAAACGCACGTTTCTGACAGAGGAATCCCTAATTGCACCTAAACCTACAGATATGAATAAGGGCCTTATTGCGTGTGTGTATTGGGGTCCGTAGTACCAAACCAGATCTAGTTACATTTTATTTTAAAGTATGACATTTGGCAAGCGGCCCCCATGGGAGTAAAAAATTTGTTGAGTGGCCCCCAAGTGAATTGAGTTTGAGACACCTGGGGTAAGGGGTTCCATAGGATGGGAGAGACTCTACAGAAGTCCTGGAGGAAAGCATGGGAGGAGTTGACGAGGGAGCTAGAGAGCAGGAGGTCTTGGGAGAAGCGGAGGGGACGGTTAGGGTGATACTTTCAGACCAGGTTTGAGATATAGTCGGGGGCGGATTTTCTGGATGGCTTTGTAACCGATTGTTAATATTTTGAATTTTATCCTTTGGGCGAGTGGAAGCCAGTGCAGGGATTGGCAGAGGGGGGATGCAGACACTGAGCGCTTGGTTAGGTGGATGAGTCTAGCAGCAGCATTCATGATAGACTGCAGGGGGGAGGAGCCTGTGTAGAGGTCAGCCAATGAGAAGGGAGTTGCAACAGTCAAGACGAGATATAACAAGTGATTGGATGAGAAAGTTTTGTGGTTTCATTGGTGAGGAAGGGGCGTATTTTGGAGATGTTACGAAGGTGAAAGCGGCAGGATTTGGATAGTGAGTGGATGTGGGGCAGAAAGGTGAGGTGAGAAAAAATAATAGGGATGCACCTATACCGGTTTTTCGGTATGGAGTACAAATATTTATATTTGGTACTCGCCGATACCGGTACTTCCGAATGCATAGAGTCGGCGTCCCGGCCAATCAGTATTGAGCTGGCCAAACAGCATGGAGCCAGCTTCCCGGCCAATCAGGAAGCTGGGCGGCCGAGTCATTACCCACGGCCCGGCTTCCTGATTGGCCGGGAAGCCGGCTCCATGTTCCCTCGGGGCACTACTGGTCAGAGGAAATCTCCTTCTGACCAGTAGTTCCGGTATCAGAGGTAAGTATCGGAGCATTTGAGCGAGTACGAGTACTGGCCCAAATACTCTGAATCGGCACCCATACTAGTATCCATATAGGTTCAATCCTGAAAAATAAACACATTTTAAAACAAATATAAATGTGACCTTCGATATACACATTCATAAAGCTGAAACATCTAAAGCTATGGTGGCATTAGGGGTGGCAGAGGTCTTCCTACACACAAATGTATTCCTTGCCATTATGTAACAGTATTTTGCGCGAAATAACAATGGTCAAAAACATTACTAACCAGAAGGGTGGGTGTTGCATACATTACCCCTGCTGACATGTGCTGTCACTTTAAAATGAATGAATAAAGTCATTCTACAGGTACATGGCCCTTTGGGCAACATGAGCCCCAACAGTGAGCTGCTTCTGGCCAGAGATATCAATGTAAGGGGGTAAGACTCAATACCAGGGGTGGGCAACTCTGGCCCTCCAGCTGTTGTGGAACTACCAGTCCCATGAGGCATTGCAAGACTGACAGTTACAACCATGACTCCCAGAGGCATGTTGGGATTTGTAGCTAAAGCACAAGTGGAGGGGCGGATTTGCCCACCTCTGCTCAATACCGTTCGTCTGGACCTCACCTGTTTGCAAGCCTCGACGTCTGCAGCATCTTCTACAGAGGTCTCTTCATTGTCGTGCTCCTCCAGTTCCTTCTCAGCGTTTTCTGGCAGGACAATCTCAAAGTCGTTCTTTGGGGTGGGTAGAGACAATAAACCGAGGCGGAGCTGTTCTCGCGATTCTCTTTCCTGTGTGTACAAAATGAGATGCTTTATAGATCTAAGTAATGAAAGCCATAGAGAAGGCTACAAGACTGGGCGTCCGGTAAATTGAATAGTCTGGGTGTTGCTTAGCAAAGAGACACTATCGTTATTAAAAAAGAGAACTAAAGCCAAAAACATTTTTTTTTGGCATTACTTCTATTTTGGGTCACAGGAGGATATTTACTAGTATATTCCTGTGACCCAAAGTCAGCATATAGCAGGCTACTGCCATCTACATGCCGACAGTGCAGAGCCGCGCTGTAGCCGGGAAGGATCTGGACAATATTGTTGGGATCCGCCCACTGCCTGATTGACAGCTGGCTCTGCCTCTCTAGAGCCAGAAATAGTGTTTCCCCGAAAATAAGACACTGTCTTATATTTTTTGGGGCTCAAAAAAACACACTAGGTCTTATTTTCGGGGTAGATCTTATTTTTTTTTAATGTACAACAATCCAAAGTCAATGCAAATCCAAAATGGCAAAGTTAAGAATAGGGTGATCAGGGCAATCAGGGGTGCCGTACCTTTCCAAGAGCAATTTGCTAACCAATCGCTGGCCAGAATGAGCAAAACGCACTATCGATTCCTCACAGGCGGAGTGCATTTGGTATCACTCCGCCTGTGACGGGAGCCGGCGCTATAGAGGAAACATCATCTTATGCGGCTCTGCTCCCTCCGGTGCCGCCTCGCTTCCTCTAGCGCTGGCTTCATTGGCACCGCTGAGTCTCTCCCGCGGCTCTTCAAGTTCCCCCTTATGCAACCACCGGCCCTGGGAATGGTCACAACTAGGTCTTACTTTCGGGGTAGGTCTTATATTTTAGCAATTCCAAAAAATAGTACTAGGTCTTATTTTTGGGGTAGGTCTTATTTTAGGGGAAACAGGGTAGCTGTGCCCATGTGCGCTAGAGGAACAGAGAGAGGGGAGGGGGGATTCCCTGCGGGGAGCGGTGACTGACAGTCACCACTCTCTGCATGTAGAAGACCGTGAACTGAGTGATCAGTGGTTTGTGGTCGCTCAGTTATCGAACCAGAGAGCCAGTGTGTGACAGCTGCAGTATTGGGAAGAGTACATTTGACTCACCCAATACTTTTTCTTTAAAGAAGAACTATGAGGTGAGTGATTTACAGTCATCCTCATAGTTAAGAGCCAATGTGTGCCATTCACTTCTATGGACCGCCACGCCCCCCTCTTACCCCACAACATAGTGAGCCGGCCGCAATGCGATGCAGTGCGTGTTCTGGCCAGAACGCACTGCATCTGGTGTGACTGACCCCTTAGAGAGCGCAATATATAACTGCGTGAACGCTGGTACATTTATTGTGGCTGGAATTTATCTTTAAACTGAACGTTCAATTGGCCTTTAACTATAGTCTGAAGAGAAACATTTCTAAGACTAGACTGGAGAAAGTTTATACTGAAAGTCATAACACAGCGAGATAATAACGTAGACATATTAGTGCCTTTACCAATTGCTTTATGTAAGCCGGGTCATTATAATCCACCGATCCGTCCTCTGGGTTAATGTTCAGCTTGTCTCGCAGCGGCGTCCGGCCTGGTGTGGCGCCAATAACCGGCTTCGGAGTCATGGCACCACGAGGGGTTAAACCCTCTGAGCTCTGAGAGGGCGTTCTAGAAAAGGAATAAACAACGAGAAGACGTTTAATGCAGATAGAAAAATACAAAAGACATTTAAAAGTAGATGAAAATTGACAAGAAAAACCCAAAGAAAATATACTTGCACATTTCAACACAACCAGAGCGACTTCTAAGTAAGGAGGTTGTTTTTTTTTTTTTAAAGTGACACTAAACTCAGGAATTAAACCTTAAAAATGCATTCAAGTCCCTTATCTATGAACAACAATGTACCTTTTTTTGTGCATCACTCGGCTGTAGATCCTCCAATCATCTCTGACACTGTCCTTCCTTCTGGAGGGGGGGCTACTTGTGTTCCCCATGGTCCCTGTGTGTGTTGTAGAGTAGTCACCGCTCCAAGCTCGCTCCTGTGATGGACTACAATCTCCATACAAATTGGTAACCTATGTGAGATTGTAGTCCATCGCAGGAGGGAGCTTGGAGCGGTGACTACTTTACAACTCCTCACAATGGTCACAGCCCATGTGCAGATCCAGGAACTCCGCACAGAGATGTAACAAATAGTGTTTGGTTGAAAGTCTATCTACTAACTTGAGTTACACATATATTTCTATGCAGGAACCACCAGAGTACACTCACTGTAACTTCCAGACTGGTAGTGACAACTGAAACCCACAATGAACGTCTTTTATTTGCCTCCCCCGTCATGAAGATGAGGATTGTAGTCTAAACACTTCCTGTCCTGGAGTGACAATGCTGCTCCTCTATAGATACAATACAGTGAGTGTTGTCACCCTAGGACCCTAATGTCTTAGACACTACTCATGTACATCAGTTCCTGTCCTCGAGGAGCTCACAATCTAACACTTCCTGTCCTGGGGTGACAACACTGCCCCTCTATGGGTACAATAATACGATACAGTGAGTGTTGTCACCCTAGGAACCTAGTGCCTTAGATACTATTCATTGCCATCAGTCCCTGCCCTCAAGGAGCTAAAAATCTAAGCTCCCCGTCATAAATAGGGAGCATAGTCCTAACACTTCCTGTCCGGACCCTAGTGCCTTAGATACTATTCATTGTCATTAGTCCCTGCCCTCAAGGAGCTTACAATCTAACACTTCCTGTCCTGGGGTGACAACACTGCTCTTCTGTGGGTACAATAATACGATACAGTGTGTGTGTGTTGTCACCCTAGTGCCTTAGATCCTATTGATTCACATCATTACCTGCCCTCGAGGAGCTAACAATCTAAGCTCCCTGACATGCATAGGGAGCAAAGTCCTAACACTTCCTGTCCAAACCCTAGTGCCTTAGATACTATTCACTGTCATCAGTCCCTGCCCTGGGAGGAGCTTACACTCTAACACTTTCTGTCCTGGGTTGACAACACTGCTCCTCTATGGGTACAATACAGTGAGTGAGTGTTGTCACCCTAGGACAGGAAGTGTGTCTGGCAGATCACCGGTTTAAAAAAAAATATTTGTATTCTTGAGTTTAGATACACTTTAACAGGTATACTAGTAAATGTCAAATTGCACCCAGGCTTCCTCTGTGGAATTTCACTGAGCTGCTGTCACCCAAATGCGCAAGCACGGAATCAAGGGATTATAGAGCTGCAAAATTGCATATTTGGGGAACTCTAATGGGGTCATGAATTATATGCAGAGATTTCAACAACTGCAGTCAGCATACAGATTTATATTATTATTATACAGGATTTATATAGCGCCAACAGTTTGCGCAGCGCTTTACAATATAAGGAGGACATAACAATCACAGTACAATTCAAGACAAGATGGTAAGGAGGGCCCTGCCCCTGAGGGCTTACATTCTATATGATACATGAGGAGGTAGCTGTGTGGGGATGAATTGTTTGAGAACGTGATGGTTGAGCGGTTAGGTCGAGGTGGGATAGGCTTCCCTGAAGAGATGAGTCTTAAGGGATCACCTAAAGGCAGTCAGAGTGGAAGATAGACGGACAGGTTGGGGTAAAGAGTTCCAGAGAATGGGGGAGACTCTAGTGAGGTCCTGCAGGTGAGCATGGGAGGAGTTGACAAGGGGGCTAGAGAGCAGGAGGCCTTGGGAGGAGCGGACAGTTAGGGTGACACTTTGATCCAAGTTGGAGATATATCCGGGCAGGGGGGGGTCAGAGTTCTGGATGGCTTTGTAAGTGATTGTTAATATTTTGAATTTTATCCTTTGGGCTATTGGAAGCCAGTGGAGGGATCGGCAGATGGGAATGTAGACACTGACATTATATAATTATTATAGCACCGACATACTGTATACTCACATCAGCTTACACTCTAAGGTCCCCCTCTCACATGCATACAAACACATAATAGGGCCAATTAACCTTCCAGCATGACTTTGGAGTGTGGGAGGAAACCATAGAGAACAAGCAAAGTCTGCACAGATGGTGTCCTAGCCGGGATTCCAACTGAGGACCTCATTGCGGCACCATTAAGTCAAAACAACTTAGACTGGAGTTCTACTTAAACAATCAAGAAACATAATATATATTTAAGTGATGTCCATCGTTTTATGCTTTGCACATTAATCTACGCAGAGCATACATGAGTCATCTGGCCATTACATGTGTATACCCTTAAAACTTCATCGGCCCTGTAAGTGCCTTGCTGTCATGGCTACCGCTGGAATGTGCTGCTGCATCAGCGAGAAAAACAAATCAGTTGCACGCTTCAGCAGATTACAAATGAGCAGAGTGGTTATTTCTCACCTGAATGGTGTGGACAGCACAGTGTTAGGGGTCTGCACCACTTGTCGCTGCGGAGTGACCCCTGAGAAATCACTTTCGTGGAGGGGCGTGTTAAGCCCACCTTTTAAAGGGGTATCGACATTTGTAAGTGCCATCAAGTTCTGTGCTTCCTGCAAAACACACACAAAAAAAAAGATCACATTGTGTTCAAATCTTCAGTGATGTTTGATGCTCCATACAGAGGACACAGAGAAAACACCGGATGGGTGTAATTCAAAGAAACAAGTGCAGATCAGACACTCCATATGCTGGGTGATTATAGGATACTGTACACTGCATTACATGGGCTCAGTGAATATCGGAAACCGGGGTACCCGCAGGAAACCCGCATAAGAACATGCAAATTCCTTGCAGATAGTGACCTGACTGGGATTTGAACTGGGCCCCCCCCCACTGCTACAAGGCAGAAGAGCTAACCACTAGTGATGAGCCGAACACCCCCGAATACGAACTCAATACAAGTGAATGGGGGTCGAACGTTCGAAAATGAATGTCCCCTTTAAGAGAGCTTATACAGGCAGTCCCCGGGTTAAG
Source organism: Nanorana parkeri (assembly GCF_000935625.1). Classification (NCBI taxonomy): domain Eukaryota; kingdom Metazoa; phylum Chordata; class Amphibia; order Anura; family Dicroglossidae; genus Nanorana; species Nanorana parkeri. The sequence goes on from NW_017307784.1 coordinate 149,156, forward strand.
GGCAATCCGTACTTACGAACCGGGTCCAAAGTTCTCCTAAATGTAGCGGCAGCTACCGGTACATTTAGGAGAACTGTGGCTGCAGCGGCCTGTGTCCCTTCAAATCCCCGTGCCTGTGTTGGTGGAGACAGCGGGGACACAGACCGCTGCATGCCTTCGCTGCCCCCCGTACCTCCGCTGCTGTCCCCTGGTCCGTCGGCTTCTTCTCCGATCCGGCCGCGGCTCCTCTGCCCCGCCCCCCCTGCTATTGGATATTGTAAAATGCAATAGCAAGCTGGCTATTGTACCCGCCCACTGCCTGCTGTCAATCAGCATGGGAGGACCTGATAGAGAACTTTCTCCTTCAGGCCCCTCCTCTGCTGAGCCCTGAATGGGCAAAGTCTTGCACCTGACCCTTGGTCAGGTGCAAGACTTTAACAAATCAGAGCTTCAGAGGGCATTTTGCATTATGGAATGTCCGCGGTCGAACAAACTGCGAACATTCCATAAAGTTTGGCGTTTGGCGAGCGCTCGAACTGCTGATGTTCGATTCCAACTCATGTTCGAATCGAACACTCGGCCCATCCCTACTAACCACTATGCCACTGTGCTGCCCAAATATCTACTCAGATGCACCTCTAACTAGCACAGGAAAGGTATACATTACACAATACAAAAGGTATACACTAAACAATACAAACATCCTTAGCCCTCCATCCAGCACAAAACATATTTTAAAGTTTAGGTCAAATAACAGCCAATACATGCAAAGCCATGCTGCCATGTCTGCAAAGAGCGATCAATGCCATCCGTTTTAGGAGAAAGGGGCACGTTTGAAAAGACTAAATAATATCTTCACATTCCCCCGGCTTCTTCCTGGCGTGCCTAGACGCGGGGTGACATTATCCTCCTTCCGGACAGATCCCAGAGAACGTTGAGCAGCCCAGATCTCACAAATGATGATCCTGTGCGGTGCTGCACACAAGATTTGGGCTACTCAGCACTCCCGGGATCTTGCAGGCAGGAGGATGATGCGACCCATTGTGCAAGAGAAGTCGGAAAAAGGTTAGTACTTCTGCCTTGCAGCATTGGGGGTCTCCGGTTCAAATCCTGGTCAGGACACTATCTGCAGGAGCTCCGCCTCCTGTGACAGCGCTGGCTGTCTCCGCCCACACACCGCTCTGCCGATCTGTGACAGGAGGCTGAGCGGTGCGGGGAGGAGAGACGCCGGCCGCCTGTGACAGTTTCTCTCCTCCCCGCTGGGACACAGAGCAGCGCCCAGTGAGGAAGAAAGAAAGCATGGATGCACCGCTATATCGGCCAGAAAATGGCACTTTTGGCATTTTAAATTATCACTAGGGATGCACCGGTATATCGTCCTTTGAAACGGTGGACGATATACCGGTGCATCCCTAGTGATGATTAGCTGAATTTAGAGAGACAAAGAGAGCATACATATTTTAGCATATTTAGATGTATGGATG
>NW_017307784.1:150696-155225 GCF_000935625.1 Nanorana parkeri
TCACCTGTACTTTATTGTGACTGTGCTCGACTGCGTCTGTACTCTGTAATTCAGAAACACCCCCAGTCCCGTCCTAATCCCAATTAGGTCTCAAAGGCACAATGTAATGTTTGGTCAAAAACAGAGCCATTTACTGCTATTCTAATGAGAACCCAGAGGCCGCGCACCTATGACTGTCAGAACTGTATTTTATAGCAGAGATTGCATGTGCAGTGGTGTCTGACCCCTTCCCTGAAAGAAGAAGGTACTTCATCACACAAACACATTATGGCAGGTCCAAGAGCAGCTAACTACCGGCCATGCCAGGCACCAGTGTCGGAGCTGGGGGAGGATACACATCTCTTTGGCTAAGCCAGTCCATGTACAACTCTACGTATGCTGCCAGGAACAATGCCAGATGTACACACTGTCTGGCCAAGCTCTTGCAGTACAAAGTTATACTTGTCTATAATATCTAGGTGTATATCATTCTTCATATAGCACTGAAAATGCACACAGTGCCATATATACTATTCATTCACATAAGTTGGAAAGAGCCATTTAACCTACTGCCATGTCTTTGGAGAGCAGAAACGGGAGGAAATCCAAGCACAGATAGAACATGCAAACTCCATTGCAGGTAGTATCCTGGCCAGGAGTCCAACTGAGGACTGCAGTGCTGCAAGGCAACCACGGAGCCACAACGCAAGGTCTGATGTTACATGGAAGCGTCAGAGCTTTGCCTCCCAGCCATAACAGCACTTTGCTATGTGCACACTCCTCTAAGTGCCTTCACTTTATACCTGGAATTATTTTTTTTCCCTTTTCTTGACAGGGTCTCTTTAACCTCTTGCTGTCCGCCCGTTGTGAAAAAACAGACGGACGGCGGACTGGCATTGGCGGGTTGCCGTCATTAAACGGCTTTTTCTTCCGCGCGCGCACGGGCAGAAAAATAACGCCCGTTCTTTACAGCCGTTACTGGCTGTTTGACATACATACAATTGGCGGCTCTATAGCCTGCCCATGGTATGTATGTGCTGGCTGGGCGCCCCCCCTCCTCGAGTGCAGCCGCAGCCATGAGTGCCGCCCCCTCCTGATCCCTCACCTTCAATCCCGGGATCTGCTAGCCCATCTGCGGCCTGGGACTAGGAATGCAGAAGTGATGTGTAACACATCACTTCCGCATTCACCTGTCAGTCATCTGGCTGCTATAGCCAGAGAGAAGAAGCTGATGAAGCAGATCTCTGCTTCATCAGCTTCTTTTGGGGTCCCCAGGTGACATTAGGGGTCTTAGAGACCCCTAATGTCTCCATAAAGAGGACCTGTCAGTGTGCCTTTGCTATTATATAGGAGGATTGTCATTCCCCATATGTAATTGCCAAAACAATAAGTGCAAAAAAAGTTTAAGAAAAAATAAGTCACATATAAAAAAAATAAAACATTTTTTAAGTCGCCCACCCCCACGTTTACGCGCCTATAAACGTAAATACGCGTTCGATGCGCCAGCGTGCGAAAATGACAATTTTGCTACACGTTACATATCGCCGTGAATGTCGGAGTGACAGCAATCATTTTAGGGCCATCAATTACTGATAACACTAAACTGATGAGCCGTAAAAGCTTTTAAAGTGTCGCCTATGGCCAATTTTGGGTATTGTAGTTTTTTGAGGTTTCGCATGCGCGCAATTTTAAGGCTTGACATGTTTGCTATCTTTTTACCCGACCTGACCCCGACTCTTAGATTTTAGCAAAAAATTGGGTAATAATAAATGTTTTAGAATTTAATATAGGGGAAACAGTTTTTTTTTTTTTCCGGTAATTTTTCCTTAATCAGTTGACATCCGCGGTGTTAAACCCCCTTCCCATCCAGGCCATTTTTCAGTATTCAGCGCTGCGGTACTTTGACTGACATTTATTCCGTCATGCAGCGCTGTACTGAAATGAATTTTATACCCTTTTTTGGGGACAGATAGAGCTTTCTTTTGGTGGTATTTAAATATAGTAAAAAATAAACCCCCCCCCCAGTGGTGATTAAATGCCACCAAAAGAAAGCTCTATCTGTCCCCAAAAAAGGGTATACAATTCATTTCAGTACAGCGTTGCATGACGGAATAAATGTCAGTCAAAGTACCGCAGCGCTGAATACTGAAAAATGGCCGGAACAGGAAGGGGGGTTTAACACCACGGACTTCAAGTGGTTAATCAACGGCATAAAAAAGGGGTAACAAAAAAACGAATGGTTAGATCTCAGATTTGCATCATATGGTTTCAATAGCCATCAATGCATTTCCGATTTGGCGATTTTTTAACGTTACCTGCAGGATGCGGTCCTGTGCGGCAGGAGTTTTGGGCGTCCTCAGGGCGATGCTGTTATTAGCAACAGTGTATTCAGAAAGCAACGTGCTGGATGCGGAGTTTGTGATTCCAGATTCCTCTGCTGTCTGGCGGGCGAGCTCGCTGGCCTGGCCAACCTTCACTACTTCCTCCAGCTCTGCGTCCGATATCTGAAGACAGAAAAAAAAACCGGCAAAAGGTAAAATTCTTTATACGTTTCTTCAATAGAACAATGAGAACTTCAGGCATCAGAAGGACCTTTATTTACGCAGGAGGGCATTTAAAGCCCATTTCCATATTATTCCACTACCCCACCCCCAATAAAATGGCTGGCATTAGGGGGAGAGCCTTTTAAAGCTGCAGTTATGCGATAGAAGTCTTCTTTCCTTTTGTGTGTACAGGAAGCGGGGTCCTCCTTAAAGGAGAACTATGAGGTGAGTGCTTTTCACTCACCTCATAGTTCTAGCCGACCTGTGACAATGAGGCTGTCACAGGTCGGCTCAGTAGATCGGGAGGTGAGCGAACACATACCGGCGTTCGCTCACCTCTCGATCCTGTCACGCCTCTCTGTCGTGACTGGATTCCCCTCTCCTCCAGCGCTGACTGGCGGAACGGACGGGGGAGGGTACAGCTGGCTCTGCCTCTAGATAGGCAGAGCCAGCTGTCACTCACGCAGCTGGGCGGATCCAGACATAATTGTCGGGATCCGCTTAAGCTGCTGGGTCTCAGTACACCGCGAGTTGTAGTTCCCTATATACTGAGCTTAGGGTGACGGGGGGGACGCTAGTTTGTGTCCTCCCGTTACCCTAAGGAGAACTATGGGGAAAAGCCCTGACCCCATAGTTCTCCTTTAAGGTATCCATGTCACTGCCTGCATGACCTGGACACTTCTATTGGCTGTCCGGCAGCGGGGAACTCCAGAAGAGGAGAAACGTAAACACTAAGGGACTGGCCAGCGCAGACACCTCTGTAGTGCTAGATTAGTGGTCCGGGTTAGTTTATCTTGCTTCAGACGGTAAGGGGAAAAAAAGACCTTATTTTAGACCCAGTGTTCTCTGTTCTAACCTATACAATTCAGACAGATAACAGCTGGTGGTAGGGGCCAGAAGGGTGCAGTACAATGCTGCCCCAAAACAGAAGACCACCCTAGGTAATGCCCACATATGATGGTGAACCTCCGTGATTGAAAGAACTGAAATCCAGTGAAAGGGGAAGGCCAGGGACAGTCAGACTGGAGCTAGATGATACTTGGCCTCCTTCACCAGGAAATGAGGCGGGCTCTGACTTGCTGCAGCTTCTAATGCGCAATGCGAGAAGTAGGGATGCACCAATACTAGTATCGGTACCGATACAGAGTATTTGGGCGAGTACTCGTACTCGCCCAAATGCTCTGATACCGGAACTTCCGGTCAGAGGGAGATCTCCCTCTGACCGGCAAAGCCAAGGGAGCATGGAGTTGGCTTCCTTTCCAATCAGGAAACCTGGCGGTGGGTTATGACCCGCCACCTGACTTCCTGATTGGCTAGGAAGCCAACTTCACTGTTGCTAGGCAAAAGTATCAGTAGTCGCACTAGATACTGAAAAACCGGTGGTCGGTGCATCCCTCGTGAGAAGCTCACAGTGTGCAGTGACAGAGTAAGTAATTTCAGTCCTGGAGAGGAGTCGGTAGAACAAGACTGAAGGTAAGGCCATGGGTTAAGCTTTTTTGTTATATTTAGTCACTCTTGTTACTGGACTGTGCCTGCAAAAAGGAGGAGTGGTAAAGTGGTAAGGAGTTTTGCTTGGTTTGCTGCCAGCAAACCAGTGTAAATCAGTGAAAATGAGGTTCCTGGGGTTACTTAGTCCCCAGACACTATGACCCCGGTGTGCTCAGGGTAATCCATACCTGGGGAGACGGGAGAACTAATTTGCTTCTCTTCTTCGTCAGCTCAGACACCCCACCGGTCGTCTGCAGGATGGCAGCGGGCAGATCAGACTCCTTCTTCCTTTTTATGTTCTGCTTGTCCTTCTTCCTCTCTTTTGCTTCTTTCTCACTGAAAGAAAAAATAATGCAAGTGAACCGACTTACGTAAACTGTAAATGTCTGATATGGAATCCTGGGTTAGGAAAAGCCACGTGGAGTGTCACTTTAAGGTTGAACTCCGGGTATAGAAACTTTCATTTACATATACTCCTCAACTTCCACAAAAGATTTAAAAGCACCCCCCCCCCCCCCC
>NW_017307784.1:155817-160201 GCF_000935625.1 Nanorana parkeri
CCCCCCCCCCCCCCCCCAGGCTGCCTGGAGAAAACTATAAGAGGGGGTGGAGACAAGACCAGTCATTCCACAATGCTATACCGGTCCCTGCAGACTGTTCTCCCCCGGCTCCGGCCGTCTACTAACCAGTGATGTCATCACATCTAATACTCAGTATTAGAGGCAGAGGGCCATGCCACAGCCGGAGAGGAGGGGAGGGGGAAAGAGGAGAGCGCTCTCTGCCGCAGGACTGAGGATCGCGTGAGTATCTAATTTATTCAGTTAACCCTTGCAGCGCCAGGTAGCCCCACTGCAAGGGGTATGATATTAAATCTGAAGTTAAATCTATTTATATTTTAACCTTCTCTGGTTCCTCCCTCCCCCCTAGATAATGCCCACATATGCTGCTGAGCCTCCATGACTGAAATCCAATGAATGAAAGGGATGGGTCAGGGACAGTAAGGCTGGGGAGAAAAGACTAATGACGTTGTGTGTCCTCCGGCCAGGAAATGAGGCGGGTTATTATCGGACTTGCTGCAGCTTCTAATGCACATGGTGAGAAGCTCCCAGTGTGCAGTGACATCGGAGGAAGCCATATCAGTCCAGGAGAGGAGCCGCTACAACTGTGCAAGACTGAAGGGAAGGCCGGAGTTCAGATTTAAAGTGGAGCTCAAGCAGGAGCTCTTTGATTTTCAGTGTGAGAAAGGATGCCAGGATTTTATCACTGGGCCCCCACTGGATTTCCCATCACTTCCTGTCCCAATGACACCCTCTCACAAGACAGGAAGTCTCACAGGGAAAGGCAGAAGAATACAAAAAAACAGGAAAGACTTCGGTCCAGAAACCGACATTAATAACTTACGATCTCAGCTCCCCATCCAGGTCCTGCTGACGCAGCTTTCTGAAGTCCGCGTTCAGAGCGTCGTAGTTCTCTTCCGAGGTATCGTAGAATCCGGACGCCGGCTTCTTCTCAAAGGGGATCTCGGCATTGTAATCCACACCCCGCTTCTTCTTCCTTTTCTTCTGAATGTCGATCCCCGCCGCTCGCAGCTCCCGCCGCTTCTGAAGAGCCGCCAGACGCCTGGGAGCAGAAGAACGAGAGGACGGCATCAGCGGCCATTGTGCAATACACCAAGAGGCGGCACTGCGTCTACCCGAGGCCATACCGCCACTTACCTGGCCTCCTCCAGCTGCTTCTCTCTAGCTTTCCTCTTGGCCTTCTTACCCTGAGTGTTGGCAAGACGCGCTCTGGCTTCAGACAACATCTCCAGCTCGTCTGGAAAACACAACCGCAATATGGGGCTTATTACAAAACATGCATTGTGTATGACAGGATAGGAGCAATGAACCGCACAACCATAGGAAGGACTTCTATGTCTAATTTAAAGAAGAACTCCAGGAATTTTAAAAAAAAACGTACCCTTGCAGTGTGGCTGTTGCATTGCAAGGGTTGAGTGCTCGTTTTGTCTAGGAGGCTCAAATAAATAAGATATACAGGCAGTCCCCGGGTTACATACAAGATAGGGACTTTAGGTCTGTACTTAAGTTGAATTTGTATGTAGGTCAGAACAGGTAAATTTTTTAGTTTTGGATAGCACAGGGAAGGGTCACGGTTCTTTTGCCGTCTGTTTCTGTTGTTCAGAAGATTATATAAATTAAAACATTTTTTTTATTTAAAATGATACAGCAAAAAAAGTTTTTTTCTATTTTTAATTTTTATTTATTTTAAACTTTTTCTTAAAATTTTTTTTGTCTTTTGAATTTAATTTTTTTTCTTTTTTTTGTATTTTAATGCTGGGAGCCATAGCCAGCCTGCTATTGGATATTTCAAATTGCAATAGCCAATAGCAGGCTGGCTATTGCATCTGCCCTCTGTCAATCAGCAGAGGAGGGGCATGAAGGAGAACGTTCTCTATCAGGTCCCCCCATGTTGATTGACAGCAGACAGTGGACGGGTGCAATAGCCAGCTTGCTATTGGCTATTGCATTTTACAATATCCAATAGTAGGCTGGGTATGGCTCTCAGCCTGCATTGAAGAGTAGGCAGGGGGGCGGGGCAGAGGAGGATCGTCCGGACCAGGAGACGGAACGGCTTAAGAGGAAGCCGACACATCAGCGGTATGCAGCGGTCTGTGTCCCCGCCGCCTCCGCCAACACAGGCGCGGAGAGCAGCGGGGATTTGAAGGGACACAGGCCGCTGCAGCCACAGTTCTCCTAAATGTACTGGCGGCTGTGGATCCCGTTCGTAAGTCGGACGTCCGTAACCCGGGGACTGCCTGTACTCACCTGATCCTGGGTCCTGCTGTGGTATGCCCCTCAATATCCTCACAACTAATGCAACAACTAAGGTCCATGGACCTTCATAAGCTGTGATGACATCAGCAGTCCTTACACTGCCAGAGAGGAGAATAGTCTGTGGGGACCGGTCTTATCAGACAGGCGGGACCTAGGATCAGGTGAGTACATCTTTTCACAAGGGCTGATCAGAGGGAATCCGTGCATCCTGATCGGATGTGATCGTTTCTCCTCCTTCTTGCTCCGAGTCAGATGTAAACGGACTTGTGTCCACCAACATCAGATTACCCCCCGATCCGGCACAATCAGGTCTATCGAAACACAGCACTCTTCTGTTTGTTTTTCCGGACCTAGCTGGAGTCGGGGGTAACTGGTTGTAAGCGGACGCCTATCTGTTTAGACCTGCCTGCCCATAGACTAGCATTGGGCATCAAATTGGGTCTGCCTGAAAAACTGACAGGTGGACCTGATCGAACCGCCCGTGTGAAATCGCCCTAATTTAAGCAATTCAGAAGACGGAGGAAAGGCAAGTATTAGTCTAACTTTTTTTTTTTCCATTTTTAAAAAGGCACATTTTACACCTACTAATAGTAGTGATTTTTGAAGGGGGAGGGGCCCCGACAGGGTCAGCCGACCTTACATTTTACTGCAAAACTTCACATTAATTACCCCCACCCCAGCATGTCCTCAGCCCTGTGTAATCGCGGACATGTCTCAGTATATGCCACTGAGAAGGGGGTAGTTAAGTGACAATTCTCCTTTGCCCAGCATGAGTGTTCAGCTTTAAACTGTGTTGAATGAATCACCTTCATCCATGTCCACCGGGTCTGGCCTGGCAGGTTTTGTTTCGGGATTCGGGTCGATTTCTCCAGGTTTAAGCTTCCTGGGGTCATCTGCAGTCTCCTCTTCATTATCTCTCTGTGCCGCTTTATCTCTGAAGGTAAGAAACGACACATCGTTAGAAGTGTGCAAATAGCAGTGCTCACATTACAAGTACTCCTTTACCTGTCCTGGGGTACTGTGAGCCCGGCCTGGGTGAAGATGCCCCACAGGGAGGAGTGTAAACAACAAGCTGGGCTGACAGTGGTGGGTTATTGGAAGCACTGGTGCAGCAACATGTTACAGCAATCAGTGCCAAAGGTACCACTGACAGCAACTCCGCTATACACACCGAGCCCTCACAGGTCCTGGCAGCTACAGGAGTAAACGCAGCCAGGACACATACAAGATATCACACTTCAACCTTCAGTTGAGCCACTGGCTACTAATCAGTAGTAGGGATGCACTGATACCGATACTAGTATCGGTGCCGATACCGGGTATTTGGGAGTGTACTCTTACTCACCCAAATGCTCCGATACTTATCTCCGATACCGGAACGTCCGGTCAGAGCGAGATCTCCCTCTGACCAGCAGTGCCAAGGGAGCATGGAGCCGGCTTCCTTTCCAATCAGGAAGTAAGGCGGTGGGTTATGACGGCTTCACTTGCTCCTAAGCAGCCTGGCTTCCTAACCAATCAGGAAGGGGGCAGCACATCATGACTCGCATCCCGGATTCCTGATTGGTCAGTAAGCCACGCTACCAAGCAAAAAGTGACGCCATCTTTCTAGCCAATCATGAAGCTGGGTCATGACGTGCTGCCCGGCTTCGGGATTGGCTAGGAATCCGGCTTCACTTGTTGCTAGGCCTCCTGACCTCATCACTCGCCATCCAGCTTCTTGATTGGTCAGGAAGCCAGGTAGCCTCAGCAAGTGAAGCTGGAGTTCTTTCGCTAGAACACAGAAAATCAGTAAGCCCGGCCGGGTCATGATCTGCCGCCCAACTTCCTGATATTATGGGCACATGGCACCCATGAGTACTCGTACTCGATACCGAAAAACCGGTATCATGCATCCCTAATCAGTACTATGATCCTACTTACAATAAGTATTCGTAATGTTCCAGACACTGAGCCGCTGTGCGACCGATGATTGGGGCGATAGTCCTCCATTGTGTAGGCATCAGCTTGGCCAAGTGCAGCAGCTTCTCTTCCTCCTCACGAGACCATTCTGTCTTCTTTATACTCGGGTCCAGCCATTCGTACCTGTTGTCAAGGAACAATACAGCGGTAA
>NW_017307784.1:160942-180553 GCF_000935625.1 Nanorana parkeri
CACGGCCCTCAACACCCCCAGCCCACACGGCCCTCAACACCCCCTGCCCACACAACAATGAACTTTCCCGCAGCCCAACACTCAAGAACCGGACGAAATTTGCACAGTGTATGGTCACCATAAGGCAGGAAGTGTGTTCCTCGCAGGATCACCCAGTGAAAATAAAAGGAAAAAAGCCTCTAAACTGAAAGCTAATGCGGCCGCCACATCTGAGGACGGCTAAGCTGTGAGATGACACTTTCCACTCTCAAGGTTTAGATACAATGTACATAAAGCTGGGATTGAGTTACGCAGAGTCATTGTAACAACAGGTCCTGATGGGTGACCTCCGTCTGATGTATTCACCTTCACACTTACCATCGGGCTTTGCACTGCTTGGCTGACTTCCTGTGCAGCAATGACGCGATTCGAGACCATTGGTTTTTGCCATATTTCATAACCGCAGCTTTAAGAATTTCATCCTGTGTACAGAAAGGCAGCAAGGGTTAGCTTGTATGACATCAGAGGTAACCAGCACATGCTGCAGTCATTACATTTTATAAAGTACAATGGCCTCCCTTAAAAAAAAAATGTGCTTACAGATTTCTCTCAGTCCCCCTGCAAAGTCCCACAAACACCTTCTGAGCCTCCCAGTACATACAGCTAATGAAGCTTCTCTGAATTCAGAGCAGGGTTGTCACCCTCGTGTTGGCTGCGCTTGCGTCCATGACAGTGGGATGACAAGACTTTGCAGGGGGTATATAGCTGTCATTGTCACTGACTATAGCGTGTCAATCAGCACCCATTTTTCTGGATTGACACAACTTATGTTGCTGAGATCATCCCACTGTGAGCTGCAGTGTCCGGGACGGGGAGTGTGTGAGACACAAAGAAAGGGAGATTTGGCTTAATCAGGGAGGGTAAAGGATATTTGTTGATTTTTTTTGAAATTTAAAAGGATTGTGCGCCACATAGTAACGGATTTGAGATCTTTTGGGACTGGCCAACAGGAGCCCTTAGAGGTACATGAACTTCTATAGCACAACTGGTAGACACTTATATTCATGTATCAGAGAAATGGGGGATTGTGGGAAGAAAATATGAAGACAGATCTCAGGCAGTTCTATTAGCGATGCTTCTAATACATTTAATTCATTTTAAATAGATATCTGGGACGGATATTCTCCCGGAGGATTGCTGCTATATCCAGAAACAGAACGGTCAGTACTGATGGGTAGGGACGGCCTCGGGTTGGGTCCAAACCCAGAAGGGTCGGCTTTATCAGCTGCAGCCGGGACATTACCCTCCCCACAGCTGAATGTAAACAAAGGGGGTGGGATGCTGGTGACATCACTTACCCTAAATGGCCACATGACCATATTTGGTCAATGCCGTAACTGGTTGTCTGTCTCTCATGCTGAACAGCTTTATTATTTTCTGATACTCTGACCTAGAAATAAGCAATCAGACCGAGATGTATGTTTGTTCTTGGTCAGCAACTTAAAGGGTTTTCCCCGCTCTAGAGCTGGACGTAAACAAAGGGCCGAGGATGCTGTTGACATGTTTGAACTTATATGGCCACATTTGGTCAGTGACATTGGCCTAATATGGCCATGTGACCATATGAGGTCCACATAAGGCCACGTGACCATTGACCTTATACGGCCATATAAGACCATTGATAATGACCTAGTAAGGCCATGTAACCATATAAGGTCCATACAAGACCATGTGACCATTGACAATGACCTAGTAAGGCCATGTGACCATTGACAATGACCTAGTAAGGCCATGTGACCATTGACAATGACCTAGTAAGGCCATGTGACCATATAAGACCATGTGACTATTGACATTTACCTAATATGGCCATGTGACCATTGACAATGACCTAGTAAGGCCATGTGACCATGGGTCTAGACGAAATATACAATGGACTACAATTGCTGTGATCTCATCGTCCCCCTGCTGTGGTAGCAGATGGGACTTGTAGTCTCCCTTTCACAGATCCTGTGTGGGCGGAGCTAAGCAAATCGGCGCAGGATTCAAAAGTCAACAGGACGCTACACCCCGCCATCAGGTAAGTGGGGGAGGGAATGTATGTGGGCACAAAAGGTGGAGGATGCCTTTAAAGGGAACCTATGATGATAGGATTATGGAGGCCGCCATTGCTCTCCTCTCCTGGCCGCCATGTACTTCCAGTCAATAACCCTGAACAGCATTTCGGTAACATACAGCACCAAATCCGGAGGACGAACATAACAGAGCCAGGCACCGAGCATTTACAAGGAGGTCAGTAATGGCGGCCCCCATGGTTGCCTGATGGCGGGCAGGTCGGATTTATCCCCACTTATTGGTCAGTAATGAAGGCCCATGCCATCCCCGGGGTGACCGTAAACTCCCCTCCCGGGGTGAGGGTGCAATGCCACCCCTCCCCCTTTTCCTCACCTCGGTGTTCCTCCACACCCCGCCTTTTATCATAATCCGCGGCATGTTGGCGGTGTTCGGTCACGTGACGCACCGGGGGGGAAATCTCCACACACTCGGGCGGCGGGGAAACGCGTAATCCGGGCCCGCTTGTTGTGGCTGACGATGACGCGCTGCGTCCGACAGCCAACGAGTAGAGATCGTGGGCTAGAACGACACGGTGACGAGGCGCGCCCCCTGCTGGCCGGAGGCCTCACTCACACACACTACAGAACAGGTACACTGCACGTAAACCTCTATGTAGAGCGCCCTCTGGTGGCCGGAGGTCACACGCGCAGAGGGACATCACATGTACGGTTGCCCTCTCCTGGCTAATGGTTACTGGTTTGCAGAGCGCCCCCTGCTGGTCAAAAGACAGAATAGCAGGGAAAAGCAAACCAGAGGGAGACAAGAACTCAATCAGAACAGAAAATACCCCAAAAACATTCACTCAGAAGAGAAAATACTCATAGAACAGTCAATCAGAAGAGAGAATACTCCAAGAACATTCACTCAGAAGAGACATAATACCAAGAACATTCACTCAGAAGAGAACATACTCCAAGAACATTCACTCAGAAATGAAAATACCCCAAGAACATTCACTCAGAAGAGAACATGCTCCAAGAACATTCACTCAGAAGAGAAAATAACCCCAAGAGAATTTACTCAGAAGAGAACACAGCTTTTTATATTGTACATTATACAGTGTGAAAAAATCCCTAAAATTAATAAGTGAATGTTTGTTAATTCAGACAGAATGTATGCATAGTTCGTACAGAGTGTATGTACAGAGTGGATGCGCAGAGTGAATGCGCAGAGTGGATGCGCAGAGTGAATACGCAGAGTGGATACGCAGAGTGGATGCGCAGAGTGAATATGCAGAGTGAATACGCAGAGTGGATCCACAGAGTGAATCCGCAGAGTGGATGCACAGAGTGAATACGCAGAGTGAATGCGCAGAGTCCATGCACAGAGTGAATGCGCAGAGTCCACGCACAGAGTGAATGCACTGAGTCTATGCTCAGAGTGGATGTACAGAGTGAATGCGCAGAGTGAATGCGCAGAGTGAATACGCAGAGTGGATGCGCAGAGTGAATACGCAGAGTGAATACGCAGAGTGGATCCACAGAGTGAATCCGCAGAGTGGATGCACAGAGTGAATACGCAGAGTGAATGCGCAGAGTCCATGCACAGAGTGAATGCGCAGAGTCCACGCACAGAGTGAATGCACTGAGTCTATGCTCAGAGTGGATGCACAGAGTGGATGCGCAGAGTGAATGCGCAGAGTGGATACGCAGAGTAAATACGCAGAGTGGATAAAAGCAAACCAGAGGGAGACAAGAACACTCAATCAGAACAGAAAATACCCCAAAAACATTCACTCAGAAGAGAAAATACTCATAGAACATTCACTCAGAAGAGACATACTGTAATACCAAGAACATTCATTTAGAAGAGACATAATACCAAGAACATTCACTCAGAAGAGACATAATACCAAGAACATTCACTCAGAAGAGAACATACTCCAAGAACATTCACGACCGCGACTGCGGTCTGTGGCGGTTCGGTCCAGAACGCGGACGCCTACCTGTGCTGGGTTATGGCCGGCTGACAGTGCGTACACCAGCTGTTGAGGTCATTGCATCCTTTTACAGCCAGGCCCCCCCTCTGCTTCAGTCATTGGCTGCCAGGACCGCTCTTTTGGTTTAACAAGTCCATAAAGACATGATTTGTCTACTTTGGTGAGGAGGAGGAGGAACTCAAGTTGCCTCAACAGAGCTTCATCCTCAAACTTATTGAACACCTTTGGGATGAATTGGAATGCAGATTGTGAGCCAGGTCTTCTCATCCTACATCATTACCTGACCTCACTAATGTTATTTTGGCTGAATGGGCACAAATTCCCACATATACCCTTGAGGAGTGCCTGTGCAGAAGAGTGGAGGCTGTTATATCGGCAAAGTGGGAGGGAGGAGGAGGCAACTTCATATTGATAGCCATGGTTTTGGAATGGAATGTCTAACAAGCTCATATAGGTATAATGCTCATGGTTTTGGAAAGAGATATCCAACAAGCACTGATTATTGTGATGGTAATGGTTTTGGAATGGGATGTCCAAGAAGCTCATATAGGTGTGACGTTCATGGTTTTGGAAAGGGATGTCCAACAAGCTCATATAGGTGTGATGCTCATGGTTTTGGAAAGAGATGTCCAACAAGGTGTGATCATTGTGATGGCCATGGTTTTGGAATGGGATGTCCGCTGCTATAGGTGTGATGCCCATGGTTTTGGAATGGGATGTCCAACAAGCTCAGATCATTGTGATGGTCATGGTTTTAGAATGGGATGTCCAAAAAGCTGCTATAGGTGTGATGCTCATGGTTTTGGAAAGAGATGTCCAACAAGGTGTGATCATTGTGATGGCCATGGTTTTGGAATGGGATGTCCGCTGCTATAGGTGTGATGCCCATGGTTTTGGAATGGGATGTCCAACAAGCTCAGATCATTGTGATGGTCATGGTTTTAGAATGGGATGTCCAAAAAGCTGCTATAGGTGTGATGCTCATGGTTTTGGAAAGAGATGTCCAACAAGCTGTGATCATTGTGATGGCCATGGTTTTGGAATGGGATGTCCAACAAGCTGCTATAGGTGTGATGCTCATGGTTTTGGAATGGGATGTCTCACAAGCTCCTATAGAGCTCTTATTTTTTACAGATATACCATAACCTGGATAAATGAGAACCTTCACAGACTAGCCCATAAAGGTGTGATGCTCATATATTTTGTAATGTGATGTCCAACAAGCTCAGATCAACATATAGGTGTGATGGTCATGGTTTTGGAATGGGATGTCCATCAAGCTCATATTGGTATGGTGGTCAGGTGACCACAAACCTTTACCCATATAGTGTAGCTTCACTTGGCTAAATGAACTTTAATCATCCCCCCGGGATCTATTTATGTAATCTCTCCCAATTGACCAATTCTATATTGCTGAGACTAAGGTATCTCATTACGCGCGGTCATTAAGTACATATCCAGTATGGTAGCATTTCATTTTGTTATTTCTAATTGAGTTACACAATCACAGCATCTTAAAGGAGAACTATGGTGTCAGGGCTTTTCCCCATAGTTCTCCTTAGGGTAACGGGAGGACACAAACTAGCGTCCTCCCGTCACCCTAAGCTCAGTATACCGCGAGCTACAACTCACAGTATACTGAGACGCCGCAGCCAGGGCGGATTCTGACATCGATGTCGAGATCCGCCAAGCTGCGTGAGTGACAGCTGGCTCTGCCTATCTAGAGGCAGAGCCAGCTGTACCCGCCCCCTCCCCCGTCCGTTCCGCCAGTCAGCGCTGGCAGATCGGAGCGGGGAGAGGGGAATCCAACCCCTCCCCTGTCACGGAAGAGAGCTGTGACAGGATCGAGAAGTCAGCGAACACCGGTATGTATTCGCTCATCTCCCGATCTACTGAGCCGACCTGTGACAGTCTCATTGTCACAGGTCGGCTAGAACTATGAGGTGAGTGAAAAGCGCCCTCCCTCATAGTTCTCCTTTAATTTGCAATTCATCCCCCTTTATCTAATTGGTATAATTCATTGTGATTCACAGATCATATACATTTAATCATGTTTTCTTGTTATCTTGGTTTAGTTAGAATCTCCCCACAGTCATGTACGGCTGTAATGAAGATAAATCTGTTTCCATTAATTATGCATTGTGAAAAAATCTCTTTTATATTATTTTCCTTATTACATTTCATTCCACTAAATGGTATGGCAGTTTGTTCTAACAGAGCCTAACAGAGAAC
Organism: Nanorana parkeri; assembly: GCF_000935625.1. Taxonomy (NCBI): domain Eukaryota; kingdom Metazoa; phylum Chordata; class Amphibia; order Anura; family Dicroglossidae; genus Nanorana; species Nanorana parkeri. Next base: position 167,208 of record NW_017307784.1, read on the forward strand.
ATTAAAGTTTATGTATAGCCCAAACCTTCGCTTTGGATAGAATAGGGAAGGGTTAAATCCTCTGCCACTTTATTTTTTGTTGTTTGCTTACTATTGAGGAAATTTCCCTTCACTTCCTGTCCCAGAGACGCAAAAGGAAGTTACTGGAAATCCCCCAAACTGAGAAGAATTCCCCCTTAGACAGTTGTCCCCAACACAAAGGTAAGGTGAACTATTCCTATTGGGATACCTGTTCTTGGGATAAGTCTAAATTTTGGATTGCCCTCACTTTCTGTTTCAGTTCCAATGGGAATTCAAAGGGAAACCTGGTTCGGTCCTTATAATGAGGCAGCCTGACAGCATCCCTTTGAGTCATGTGGGAGGGCCGCAGGTAGAGTGGCATGGCAATGTTTGCAGTGTGCCTGCCGCCCCCTTTCTGGCCAGAGAGTCCCAGGTTGCTAAGAGCCTGGTGGGGAGAAGTGTAAGATTTGTATACCAAGACAAGAATTGTTTTAGTTTTGGATGGTTTGGGAAAGGGTTTCCTCAGTGGTGTCCCTAACCTTTTTGCCACCTGAGGTGGTGGTGGTGGAGTGGTAGTTGCGGTGTGCATGCCGCCCTCTGCAAGTTCTGCAGAAACACATCCCCCCACCCAGCTCTTGGCGACATGGGACGCTCTAGCCAGTGTCCCACCCAACTCCTGGCAACCAGTGATGTCACTGGTTGCCAGGAGCTGGGCAGGACACCAGTCAAAGCTGCCCAGGTTGCTAAGATCCAGGCTCTACCAAAATATTAAAAAAATGTCTTGCCTTGAGATACACTATAAACTCTGTGTAAACCCAAAATCTATTTTCATTACTTCTGGCATCATGGCTCACCATGCAAATAGTTTCTCCACAAATCTTTTTCATGGTTTCGTACCTTGAGATCCAGCCAGTAGCAGAGGCGCTAATGCTATACAATAAAAAAAATCTATAAAAAAATTAGATAGCAGGGGAATGAATAGCTAGGCTGCTATTGGCCATTTCAAATTGCAATAGCCAATAGCAAGCTGGCCATTGCACCCGCCCACTGCTGCTGTCAATCAGCAGAGAAGGACCTGAAGAAGAAAAAGTTTTCTCTCCCGGGCATCCGGAAGCTGCTATCTTATAGCGGGAGACTCCCGGAATGTCCGGGAGAGTTGAAATGTCTGCAGTTAGCAGCTGTGTACAGTTGTATATTGTTCAAATGTGCAAAAGACGTTTTTGGTCGGAGTTCAGCTTCAAGTTATCTTTGAGCGACCCAAAGCACCCACGCACAGGCAGCCCGGCATCATCAGAAACACCTCCTAAGGTGATTGACAGCGGCTCCGGTATATCTCCATGAGGTAGTTGTTTTTTTTAAACAAACTTTATTAAAAATTTACATAGACTGTGATATTGTGAAATGTAAAATAAAGTTTGTTTAAAAAAAAAAAAACCCTACCTTGCAAAGATATATACAGGAGCTGCTGTCAATCACCTTACAAGGTGTTTCTAATAAAAAGCTTGTGGTCCCGGGCACTAGAGGGTGGCTCCATAGGTAGCAGAAAGAGAATGGAGCCAGTCTCAGGAAGGAAGCCATGTGCAGCACTGGGGGAGAAAAGGAAAAAGAAAGAGATGATCTGCAGACCAAACAGAGCATCTCATGCAGTACGATTTATCTAGTTAAATGCATTTTAACAAAAAAATTTGTGAAGCTTTAAAGGAGAACTATGGGGTCAGGGCTTTTCCCCATACTTCTCCTAAGGGTCACGGGAGGACACAAACTAGCGCCCTCCCGTCGCCCAAAAGCTCAGTATACCGCGAGCTATACTAAGACGCCGCAGCCGGGACGGATCCCGACATTACTATCGAGATCCACCCAGCTGCGTGATTGACAGCTGGCTCTGCCTATCTAGAGGCAGAGCCAGCTGTACCCGCCCCCTTCCCCATCCGTTCCGCCAGTCAGCGTTGGAGGATCGGACAGGGGGGGGGTAATCCCTGCAGGGAGCCGTGAGTGACAGTCACGGCTCTCTGCAGGGACAGGATTGAGAAGTGAGCGAGCAACGCTATGTGTTCGCTCACTTCCGTGATCTATTGAGCCGACCTGTGACAGTTTCATTGTCACAGGTCGGCTAGAACTATGAGGCTGAGTGATTTTCACTCCACTCATGGTTCTCCTTTAATATCACTTTAACTATTAATAAAAATGTCTGTTATTTGTGTATCACTCGGCTGTAGATCCTCAAATCATCCCTGAATTGGTGCTGACACTGTCCTTCCTTCTGGAGGGTGACTACTTTTGTTCCCCATGGTCCCTGTGTGTGTTGTAAAGTAGTCACCGCTCCACGCTCACTCCCGTGATGGACTACAATCTCATTTTTAGTTTCCTAATTTGTATTGATATTGTAGTCCATCACAGGAGCGAGCTTGGAGCGGTGACTACTTTACAACACACACGGGGACCATGGGGAAGAAAAGTATCCCCCCTCCAGAAGGAATGACAGTGTCAGCACCAATTCAGAGATGATTGGAGGATCTACAGCCGAGTGATACACAAATAAGATACATTGTTGTTCATAGATAAGGGACTTGAATGTATTTTTAAGGTTTAACTCCTGAGTTTGGGGATGGTGCAGTTTGAAAATCCACTAAGTCTCTCTTCCTAAAAGTTCACGGTGCAAGTTGCCACCTCTTATATGTATTTGTTCCCTTTCTACGCCACAAAAGATGAACGAGGCCACATTCCGACCACGCTTATCCCAAAAATGCTTGAAACATTGGATGGATGAAGTGTAAAAAACACCAAAGGATTACATGTCATATCACCACAAACATCCATTTCCAATACTATATAAAAACCCCCCCCACAAAATAACAGAACATAAGCACAATGGACAAGGTTAAATAACACGTATTTAATCATCACAACACATATCATGTTGTTTAGACAACCATAAACCTTAAGGACATAAAAGTCCTTTATTCTTCAATGCCACATAGACCAGCACTGCAAGCACTGGAATGTCACCTCAGGAGATCAACTCCTTTCAGAATGACTTCAATGTAGATTGATAGGACTATAATAGGATCCTCTGAAGTCCAGGAAGCCTTTTATTCAGGCCGGGAAGGAAAACATGTAAACCATCTGAAGTGCGTATTGTGCGTATTGTGGTGGCTTGGCATTGTGAGCTCCACGAAAACACATTATGGAATTCCTAAGTAACAGCCGCACAACCTGCCAGGTTTACAATGTTACCAATGTGTGGAATTTTAAGTGAATGTTACTGAATGGTGAACATGTGAGACATTGGGATTCAGGGTTTGCTGATAAAGAACTTTTATTCTATATGGTGAATTCTCCTTTAATGCTTTATATCCGGGCTCAGGGTCACATTACATAGTTACATAGTATTTGAGGTTGAATAAAGACACAGGTCCATCAAGTTCAACCTTTGTGAGCGTGTGTGTGTTCCAGTCAGTAAGAGTACGGTACCCCATGTATCTTATGGTCTCTGAGGAAGGTATTGTAGCCTCCATCACCCTTTGTGAGGTGACTACTAGAAATTTAGTGATTGCCAGGGCTGTAGTCAGTGGCTGAATTATAGTTCAGTGGCGTCACAAGGGGGGTGTGGCCCGCACCCGGGTGTCACCATTGTAGGGGTGACACCAAAATGACAGTCATTTTGGTGTCACCCCCTCTAAAAAGTCGGGCACTCGGTCATGGACCGAGAGCCTGACAGTGTCAGGAAAGAGGAGCGGACCCGGCGGCATACCTCATCATCCTGCCGCGTGAACGTCCCCTCCTCTCTCTGCCTGTGTCCATTCACCAAGATGGCCGCCGGCAGGAGTCAATCAGATGGTTGCGCATGCGTGATGAAGACACGGCGGGGTGTCACCCGGCCTCGGGACGCCCTTGTTTTAGTTGGCATTTGTCTTGTTAATTCCCGGTGTTCTGGCATTGATTATACATGCCTGACTGGGGTGTGACTCTGCTGCAGTGTGGGACATTCAATGGGGGACACTGTCCAGCCTACCCCCTGAGGGGGGGGGGCCCTCTTGAGTGTGGGAAGTGTTTTGCTAGGCCTCAAGCCTGGAGGAGGTCTCTGCTTTTGTTGGAGGAGAAGAACCAGGGAAACAGATGGCTACTGGAGGTGCCTGGGATAGAGAGGACCTCAGGAGCAAGTCTGGTGTCTCTCCAATGGAAGATTCTGTGCCAATCCCTATTCAACTGTGCTGCAAATGGGTCTACAGTGAATTACTAAAAGGGACTGATGAGTCTGGAGTCTATATCTGTTCTACCCTGGATGTCTAGGCCCCTATATCCTCTCTCCCAGAGTGAATATGTTAATACAAATCTTCAGCATTATACTTCTGGCTTGGATATCAGCTCTGTGGGCACTAGAAGAGGTTGGTTAAGTGCTAATGGGGCATCTGGTTACCAAAACCCCTAGACGTGTTATGGGTGACCCGGGTTATTCTGGCGGCTCTTTCAGGGGTGAGCGCTACAGTATCTAAATAATTTTTGAATGATTCCATACTTTCTGCTGATACCACGGCTTCTGGAAGGGAGTTCCACAATTTTACTGCTCTAAAAATTAAGTCTAAAAATTAAAATCTAAGAATTCCCTTTGCCCTTTGTGGTTAAACCTTTTTTCCTCCAATTTTAGGTGGTGGCCTCTAGTCTTTGTTACGGAGTTTACAGCAAACAGTTTATTACTGATATTACCATCACCAATAAACATTTTGTACATCAAAATCATGGCTCCTCTTAATCGCCTTGTTTCTAGAGTGAACACGTTAAACTTTAGTAACCTTGTGTCATAGCTTAGGTCCTCCAGCCCCTTATCTAGTTTAGTTGCCCTTCTCTGGACTCTCTCCAGTTCAAGGACTTCCTTTCTGTGGATCGGTGACCAAAATTAAACAGCATACTCCAGATGAGGTCGAACCAGTGTTCTGTAAAGTGGCAGAATTATTGCTTTTGCTAGGGGAACATGTAGCCGGCTTCCTGGGCAATCAGGAAGCCGGGCTGCGAGTAATAACCCGCCCCCGGGTTCCTGATTAGCCGGGACAGCCGCCTTCTTGCTGGTTGGCTGGGAAGCTGGCTTCCCGGCCAATCAGCATCAAGCCGGCCGAACAGCCGGCTCAGCATGGAGCCGGCTAATCAGGAAGGCGGGTCATTACTCGCCGCCTGGCTTCCTGGTTGTTCGACTCGATCCTGATTGGCTGGGATCACAATCACAATCAAACTGGCCCAAGAACATGGAGCCGGCTTCCTTGGCAATCAGGAAGTCGGGTGGCATGTCACTACCCGCCGCCGGGCTTCCTGATTGCCCGGGAAGGCGGCTCCATTCCAGCGGAAGCACTAAAATATCGGTACTCGTACTCGATATCAAAAAACAGGTATCGGTGCATCCCTAATGGTATCTACCACCTTGATGGGCTGATGGGTTGGAAGTCCCAATGCTACCCAATGATCTCTCAGTACCACATTATTATATTATTATGTCTTTGCCACCATATACTTTCCCATTGGAGATGGAGTCAGGACATCCTTCCTTCCATTGTTTATCTTTAATCTGTACTTTTGAGTATTCTGACTTTTGTCCTCTACACAACAACATTAACAACAACAATTATAATAAATAGCCTCCTTTGACAGTATATCTAGACCTGTTGGGGCAGTTATCTAAGCTCCTCCTGGCCTTTGTCTGCAAGCACATTATGAGGATGAACAACGGACTTCGTGAATCCATCCAAGATCAATAGTTCACACATGCGGCTCAGTTTATCTTATTCCGGCTGACCAAATGTCCTCCCGCATCGACAAGCCTTGATGTTTTCGGACCAATTATGCTCCAATCAATTAACTCCCGCAATCTTGAAAGCGAAAAATTGATCAGTTACCAATTCGTCATGACAGGTTGATGCAGAGACGTCTACCAATGATTCCATTTATGGACGCATTGCCTGATACTAACTGACAGATGTAGATCTCGGCTGCACGTTTGTACAAGGTCGTGACATTGTGCTACAGCCATAAAATACCAGAGTTACGTAATTAAAGTAGTATTAAAACCCTCAAACTTTATTCAGTAATGAATCCAATTTAAACAAATATTCATCGCCCAGGAAAGTATTTCTTTACATTTTTGCCCAAACACTTACAGTCATCATGCTTCTGAACAGCTCCAGCTCTATTGTTTATTATTTTATATGGATAGAGTCTTTATTGTAGATTAAACTGCTTCTTTTGCAGCAAGGCTTTCCTTTAACTAAAGCTGGCTTTTGTTTCAGGAGTGGTATTTTGGGGTTTTCATTTTTTTTGGAGGAGGGGGGGTTGATTTGTATTTTATGGCTATAGGAGTACTCAAAGCATAGCAATCACTTGTCGCTGATCATCTGTTTTTGGAACTGCCTTTTGTTCACAGAACACCACTGCCTCTGATTTGAGAAACATATAGAAGTTAGGCATATACCGGTTAGGCCTATTATCCCTGATTTAAAGCTTTCCAGCTGCTGGCCAGTTCTACATTGCCGTATACAGTGCAACATCTTAATATCAGTAGTAAAGCCCCAGCCTGTTACAATTTGATAAGAAAAAGCATGTCTTGTTGCTAAAGCTCCATGAAAAAGTTTAACTGCAATGACTCACATTGAGGTGCTGTGGCTTTATGTAAGCCAAGCTGATTGTAAAAGAAAAAAATATCAATTCCAAAGCCAAATATAGCTGCCAGTGCCGGCCATTGATCACCCGGAAACGGAGACCGGGTGACACCCCGCTGTGACATCATCGTGCATGCGTGGCCATCTAATTGACGCCTGCCGGCAGCCATCTTGGTGATGGACGCCGGCAGAGAGAGGATACTGATAGGCTCTCGGACCATGACCGAGTGCCCGACTTTTTAGATGGGGTGACACCATAATGACTGTCAGTCATTTTGTGGTGTCACCTCTCCAATGGTGTCACCTGGGTGCGGGCCGAACCCCCCTTGTGACGCCTATGTGCTAGTTTACACCGTCTCTGAGAATGTCTCATGCCTTTTTACTTTGGACTGTTGTATGAGCCCTAATAATGGCCACAATGTAATAACAAAATTCACTCCCCATAGACTTAAAGTGACATTAAAGTCAAAAATGTTTTTCACTCCCCCCCATGTTAATGTCAGCACTTACCTTAAATGATGTCTCCTAATCCGATATTCCTCTTCTTTCCTGTCCTTTTCAGCCTTCTCTCCAGCGCTGCGGCTGGTCTACAATCCAGCGTTGACTCCTCTGAGCTGGCTGGCACTTCCTGTCCCACGGTGTCTGCATGCAGGTGCACGCGTCCATAGACTTACCTTGCGTCTCTCCTCGCGTCCCGGCTGAAAATTTGATCTGCGCATGCGCCCGCCCCAAGATGCTTTGCGGCCGACCGAGAATTTTCACATTTTCGGACGGGAGTGCGCGGGGAAGACACAGGTAAGTATTAACCCTTTTCAACGTGTTTTTTTTTTTTTTTTACACTTGCTAGCAGTAGATATATGCAAAACAAAAAACGGAGGCTTTTCCTTTAAGTGGGATTTGCTGCTAAGTTCACATTCAAAAAGGATTCACAGAACCCCTGGGGAATCAATCCTAGGCAGATGTGCCCATTCCTAGTCCTGGACCTGCCCCCAACATGTGACTGGACGGTAAAAGGAGAAGCAGCACAGTGATGAGCTCATCTCTCTGTCACTCTTCTCTCTCCTCCTATCAGCACTCTTTCTGTCAGCACATGAACTTATTGGCTTCTGTTACTTCTTCTCACACTTCAGCCCTGCTGTACAGGGACCACCAGAGATTTAGGTACCTAGACCTTACATTTAAAAAATACTAGGGTTGCACAGATACCAAGTACAGTACTCGGTACAAGTACGAATACATGTACCGATACTTTTGAGCTCCAAGACTACACTAGAGAAAAATAAAAAAATTAGGAGGCATCTGTCATTTGTAAGGAGCACACGGAGCTCCCGGGATTTGTACATCTCTGTTTTAATGTACGATTTTGTTTTTATAAATAAAGGGATGCACAGATACCAGTTTTGCGACTACGAGTACTGGTACTTGCCGAGTACTTACAAGTACGAGTACTGATACATTTTTGTTTATTGTCATGTGACAGTTTTTCTAAAACAATACAGACTAATGATTTCAGGACAGTGGTGGAGTGCCAGAGCCAGCTCCCAGCTGCAACCTCTGCAACCCTGGGAGTTCTCATGAAAATGCCAAGTATCTGCACTGGTATCTGCACTGGTACTCGAAAAGTATCTGTGCATCCCTAAAAAATACATATAATAAGGTATTAATGATTACAGAAGTGCATTCATTTGTGTCTTTTATATCTGCCTAGAGATTTAGGTAAAGAATAAAGTAGCTATCTATCTCTTTGCAGCATCCATTGCCCTTGGACATGAATTATGAAGGTTCTGCAATTATTATCCTGCATGCAATTGTACACATCCGTTCCCTTGTATTGACACATCATAAGGGAAATGTATCCATTGAGCCAATTGCATTAAAGACGCCCACCCATTCCTCCATTATCGGGCTCGTGAGATACTGCGTCCCTGAAGTTCTAAATGTTACATAGTTACTTATGGGACACAATGCAATCCCATTTTATGGCGATGTCAGAATGAATTGTTTATATATTATGTTTGGAATGCTAGCAAACCTGTTCAAGGCAATTTACTTTCAATAGTTCTTTATTGAAGTCAAGTAAAGCATACATAACAAAATGCATATAACATAACCATCTTAACATCCAGGATACAGTATGCTTTGCAATATAATTTCCATTTATAGGGAGGTTAGGAGGAAGGAGCATCGCATCCTAGGGGCGGGTGGGAATTACCTTCTCCCGTTGAACTTCTCCTCAAACTGGCCTCTTCCTGCCTCCTCCCCAGGATCCCCACCCATGGAAATCCCACCCTCTCCCACTAGTCTCCAATCAGGAGGAGACCACTCCTGCCTTGTTTTCCTTCATACCTTCATTTATAATTTAACCCCTTATCTCCCTGTCTCCCCTTCTCCCCCTGTCATGCTGTCCCTCCGCACAATTCCCTTTCTTCCTTGTGCTCCATGACTTTCTTTGATGAGGCTGGGAGTTGAATGCCAAGATAAGTGATGGATGAATTTGCCCAAGCATAGGGATAGGCTGCTTGTAAAGTTAGTTGTAGAGAGGGGGAAATATTGAGACCTAGGAGGTGAGATTTTGTGTTGTTGATCTTGTAATATGAGACTTCGCTAAATCGGTCTAGAAGGTGTCTTACAGGGGGAAGGGATGTTAGTGGGCGAGACTGTTCAAGGCAATTTAACTTGTAGAACATAAAGAACATAAATACCATAGAACAATGACGGCTAACATTTTTGACCCTGAGTGCCCATACTGCGACACAAAATCAATTTATTTATCTCAAAGGACCAATGCTCAAAATAAGTTTGGAATTGTGTTTTACCTTGGGCACTGGGGTTTAAAAAATGTGTTTTTAAATTCTACATTTAAACTTTTTCTTTATTTCTTATTTGTTTAATTTTAGTTTATCTTATTATCTTTTATTTTATTTTTTTATAATATTTATTGATTTTATAATTTTTTACCACTTTTTTTATTTTTTTAATTTTAAACACTATTTCTTATTTTATTTTTGTTCCCGCCCAGCTGTCAGTTTTTTAAAATCGCGGGTTTCCCGTTAATCCATTTCTTCCACTTCGCCCGAGCTTGACAAAGAGGCCTCGCCTCGAAACGCGTAGCTATTCTTCCTCAAATACAACTCCTTCAACTGCTGTGTAAATACCCTTCCTACTGTTCCAGCCGAAGTTCGTTCCCCACGACACTGCCGCTCTATCCCCTGATACACCTGACATAGAGACGGCCGCTGACAGTTCCCATCACACAGCATCCAGTTACACAGTGTCTTCGGCCGCAGCGTATCAGCCCGGCCAGCTGAGTTCCCTTGCGGCAGACAGCTGTTCCTCCATCATTTTATGCATGTATGCTCTCAGACGTCCACACCACTGGGCTTCACCCGGCTGCTTGGTCAAGGGTACCACTTGACCACCTCCAGTACTCCCCAGGACACCTCAAATGTGAGTCATTTTTAATTGCTTTCTGGTCATCCTAAGTATGAGACACTATTGTTATAATTTTTTATTGTATTTAAACAGTAGTAGCGCTCTTAACACACACACACCATCTATTATTTTTTAAAATCTTTTTCCACTTAACTTGCTGTAGTGCTGTAAATTGCTATAGTGTGATAGCATTTGGAGGTGACATGTTCTCTTTATTGAACCTGTCACTTATAATACAGGTATGTGAGCACAGCACTGTGCTGGAACTCCTGTGACAGCTGACATGGGAAGGCTGATGTTCTCCGCTCTGCTCCCCGCTCTCCATCCTGAACTACCTTGCCGTGGTCCTAGGTCCACCAGAAGACCCCAATAACCACAGCGGGGAGGGAAGCGGCCAGCAGGGAGAGAGGCAGCCGGAGGTGGGGGCGGACCATGCAGAGGGGGGGACAAGCAGGCATATTACAAGTGATCTCGGCGGCATCACTGTGATTACTTGTACTAAACGAGAGGCTGCGTTCCCACTCCACATTTAGCCCTGCTTGCCCGGAGCAGGGGTAAATCTAGAAAAGAAACTACCTGCCCGGAACTGCATGTCCTGGGTGTCGGGTGATAGGATTTTGACACCCCTGCCTGGGCTGACGCGCCATCAAAGGGACCTCTGCGTGCCATAGGTTCACCTCCACTGCCATAGAACATTAATGCCAACTTGTTGATCAGACTCCCAGCAAGGGAAAAGATAAGCAGGGATTGCTAAAAATGTTTTTAAAGTTGTTCTGTGTGAATGGAAACTTGTAACAAATACAAATAGGTGTTATCCCAATTTGGCTAAAAAAAAAAGTGGAAATACATTTTAAAGTGACCTTAACGCCTTGAAAAAAACACGGCCATCTTGGTAGAGGCAGAGCTTTGCTTCCTCATGTTAGAGCCTCCAGCAAGGAAAACAGTGAGCAGCACAGCAGCAACATCCCCCATTAGCACTCCAAATCTCCTAAAAACTAGAGGCAGCATTGCCTTAGATGATCTCACACTGCAGATATACAGCAATGAGGCCCAGGCACCCTCACATACCAGGAAGTGCACCGCTATTTACTTTTTCTTTTTCAGGGGGTATTCCAGTCAAGGGATACATTCTGAGTGCACTTTTAGGCACAATTACCATTTTTTTATGTTCCCTACAGCATAGCAAATCTTCACTTTATTAATTCAGTTCCACTTTACATTTTTATTTATTAGTTGAGTTCCACTTTAAATCTACACGTAACTAATACAGTTCCACTTTAAACGTGCACTTTATTAGTTCAGTTCCACTTTATATTTTCACTTTATTATTTCAGTTCCATGTTCAATTTTCACCTTCTTGCAGAGTTATGGCTGCCACTGGTATCTCATGCTTCTAGGTGTGTTGGATACCTGGTCCGCCCTGTCGGTGACTGTAGTTCATCCCATCCACACCTATGCTTTTCAGAAAAAACAAAAGAAGGTGTAAAAAAAAAAAAAGCAAAGAAAAAAATGTCAGCACACAAATAGCAATCAACAATGTAATAGTGTAAAAAAGAAAAAGGAAATAACTCAAATACAAAAAATACTAAATAAAATAAAGTAAACAAACCTAAAAAGATATCTGTAAGAAATAAGTCAAAGCAACTGGACTTGCTGTATTTTTCTTGAAGACGTTTCACTGGACAGCCGACCAGCTTTCTCAATTCAGAATGACTTGTACAAACATTCTCTGGGAATAAATATGGTGAATTTCGCTCCAATCCACATAATCTGTTAGTCACAACCAGGTGTTCATTGCATTTTTGCAATCAACACCAAGTTGATGTTAATAACCTGCCCAGAGAGAGGTGTTAAAACAGTATTGTATTGTATACAACAAGTCCAGTTACCTTGATTTATTTTTTACAGATATACCATGACCTGGATGAATGAGAACCTTCACAGACATACTGTCACGTACCTGGTATGGTCTGAATGATGAGGGAGGCTCCTTTTGTAACTCTCGTCAGAGCACCCCTGGAGATGGCACAGGTAGCGCACGGACAGAGAGAGACACCAGTGCCTGTGGATGCTGATCACCTGCTGGTAAGGATAGGGAAACCGGATGCAGGAAGCCGGATGCAGGATTCAGGATTCAGGCAGCCAGATGCAGGAAGCCGGATGCAGGATTCAGGCAGACAGATGCAGGAAGCCAGATGCAGGATTCAGGCGGACTGGGTCAGTGGCTGGCAGGCCAGGAGAATCCGGATGGTAGACACAGGTACAGGAACACAGGTACAGGCACATGCGCAGTTACTGCTCGTCTGTCACTATGCACGTTTCTGCGTCTAGATAAGCAGAGCCAGCTGTCAATCACGCAGCTGAGTGGATATTGACAATAATGTCAGGATCCGTCCCGGCTGCGGCGCCTCAGTATACCGCGAGCTGTAGCTCGCGGTATACTGAGCTTTGGTACACGGGAGGACGCTAGTTTGTGTCCTCCCGTGACCCTTAGGAGAACTATGGGATAAAACACTTACCCCATAGTTCTCCTTTAATGTTCTTTGTGTTTTGTGTTTAGAAACCACCAATAACCGAAATCCATCTTCCACCATCAATGTCAATGATTATTTACAAAATTTGCTGACATTTCCTAATTTTCACTAAAATTCCAGGGGGATAGAAACTTATAATTTTGCTCATTCTTATTGTACATTACAACAGAAGATTCATTTTTCTTGGATGCTGAGTAATTATCTTGTATTGTCCTCCTCTACAAACCCAAGTACCGGCGGCAATGTAGAGAGAAAGAAGGGAGGAATTGCTGGAATTAATGAATACTTTTAAAATGAAGGCAGGCTTGGTTGCTGGCAGGGCCGGCGCTAGCGCAAGGCAACATGGGCACTTGCCTTACGGCGCCAGGGAACAGGGCGGAAAATTGACAGTGACAGTCGCCGGGCGCCGGCATAAGTCCGGCTCCGGGCCGCCCAATCGAGCTCCGTGTGGGGTGCTGCTGCGGGCGGCATCTGAAGGACGAGTCCCCGCCGGCCGCAGCGGCGCTGACCTGTGCAGTGGCTCTCAGTCTCAACTTACTTGTCGGGCCAGCCAGGGCAGCGTTATGGGGAAGCCGGAAGAGCGCCACTGAGCCGTCCTCTTGGCTACGTCAGTGAGTGACGTAAGTGGCCCCGCCCCTGGTTCCCCTGGCCGCTCAGCCGCATGTGAAGGAGCGAGGGCTGCAGGAGGCGGAGCAACGGACGCACCAGCAGGCAGTGCGGCGGCGTCATCCTGGAGGCG
>NW_017307784.1:180823-210662 GCF_000935625.1 Nanorana parkeri
AGCGCAAGGCAACATGGGCACTTGCCTTACGGCGCCAGGGAACAGGGCGGAAAATTGACAGTGACAGTCGCCCGGCGCCGGCATAAGTCCGGCCACGGCCGCCCAATCGAGCTCCGTGTGGGGTGCTGCTGCGGGCGGCATCTGAAGGACGAGTCCCCGCCGGCCGCAGCGGCGCTGACCTGTGCAGTGGCTCTCAGTCTCAACTTACTTGTCGGGCCAGCCAGGGCAGCGTTATGGGGAAGCCGGAAGAGCGCCACTGAGCCGTCCTCTTGGCTACGTCAGTGAGTGACGTAAGTGGCCCCGCCCCTGGTTCCCCTGGCCGCTCAGCCGCATGTGAAGGAGCGAGGGCTGCAGGAGGCGGAGCAACGGACGCACTAGCAGGCAGTGCGGCGGCGTCATCCTGGAGGCGGCGGCGATGGCAACCTGTTGAGGGACTCGGGAGCCGCCCGGTGCACAGATGGCTATTATCCCTTAATGAGAACAACATGTAATGATACTGCAACTGATGAATGCCACAAAACACAATAATGACACTGCGGATTACTGACCTTGTTTACATAATTGGGCCCAATGTTCATTCCTCAATGACTCTCGGATGTACGGATGTAACTCAGGGGTATGTATGAGTTTCAGCCTGAACAGACGTCTATGTTACCTCCGTAAGTTTAATGAACTGCTTTTTACGTTATTAAGGAAGGACAGACCATTGTATAAGAATGAGCACAAAGATAGATTGTATACAGTATACCATATATATATAATAAAAAAGACTTACACTCCTATATATTAAAGGCAAGTTCACCTCTGGAATATGGGGGTTTGATGAACTCTTAGTTTGCTGGTGTATAAATCTCTATTACTAGAGTGCTCAACAACCTAATCTCCCAGCTCAGCCCTAGCAGCCCCTATATATACTGCCCCCCTTGTGACGCCACTGCCCATTACATCAGAGTCCCCCTTACACCAGGGTCCTCAGAGTTCCCATTACATCTGAGTCCCCCCTTACATCAGAGTCCACCATCACATCAGAGTCCCCCTTACACCAGGGTCCTCAGAGTCCTCCCCCTTCCATCAGAGTTGCCATTACATCAGAGTCCTCAGAGTCCCCATTACATCAGAGTCCTCAGAGTCCCCCCTTACATCAGAATCCCCCCTTTACATCGACTCCTGAGAGCCTCCCTTATATCAGAGTCCCCCCTTACATCAAATCCATCCTTCTCAGCCTTACATCAGAGTCCTCAGAGTCCCCCCCTTACATCAGAGTTACCCTTACATTGAATGACAGTGGGAGCAGCCACTTCGTGTAGCCACAGCCGTTCTCAAAACAATGTACTGTAATTACCCTCGCAGGGTGGCCGTTATCATCTCTTGCACAGGAACATATGCACATCCAAAATAGCACTTTCAAAGTCCACCGACTTGTAGGTTGTCTAATTACTAGGGATGCACCGATACCACTTTTTTGGGTCTGAGTACGAGTACCGATACTTTTTTTAAGTACTCACAGATACCAATTACCGAATCAGCCATGGACGGGTCCCAGGGTGGAGCCCTCCTGACTCCTGCAGAGACCTCCTCTGTCACCCAGGTGGAGCCCCGAACATGAGCCAGCATTCTTCTCATAAGGGCTGTGCCCAGGTGCACAATCTTTCGGTTCTGGTCACCACTAAAGCCTGGACCCAGGAATGGAGATTTCATCCCTCCCAATGCTCTTTGAAATCTCCCAGTTCCAGGAACCCAAGCCAAATCTGGAAAACCTGGGAAGAGCTGCAAAGCCAGCTCTTTCCCACTAAACGTTTGCACTTCATCAGCATTGGGTCAAGCAGGTCTTGTAACAGCTGCAATTACCCTTTAGTAGTTCTTCTGTCTTATATATATATATACATATCATGCATATCTGTAGGGCCGGATTTACTCTCTCTGCTGCCCCAAGGCCAGGTTCCTCAATGCGCCTCCCTAGCCGCCAAACTCCCCCCCATCGAGAATAGCAGATCTGCAGGCTGCATACAAGTGATCGCGGCGACATCGCCAAAATCACTTGTACAAAACAAGCGGCGGCTTCCCCGCTGTACAATTAGCTCTGCTTACCCAAAGCAGGGCTAAATGTAGAAAACAACTACCCGCCCGGCGCCCGGAACTGCATGTCCCAGGTGTCGGGAGATAGAAATTCCTCACCCCTGCTGCCCCTCTACTCCCTGCTGCCCCAAGGCCGGGCTTGAATGGCCTTGTGGGAAATCCGGCCCTGCATATCAGATATATAATTTGATGGGTATGATCTGCTTCTCCAATAAATTGTTAATTACGGGTGACCCTTCTGCATACGGCATGTAACAGAATAATGGATAACAATACATTTGATCAGATTTGGCCCATTAGGAGAAGGAAGAAATGCCGCCATATAGCTCTATAAATCATCCTCATCATGACCAACGACGAGACAATGTCACACTTTCATCCTTTTATTAAAACTCAATATTTATAAAAAAAACTTTCACATGACGAATATGCAAAGTATCTGAATAAATGAATCACAATTCCTGGGAGATTGTCCCATTAATCACACTGGGCCCATTAATATCAGTTGTATCTGCTATGCATTAGATATAAATAGCATCCATACATTGTATACATACAACGATTTGTTAGCAGTAATCTCAGAGACAAATTAAATTGATTAGTTTCACAGAATCATTTGTTACATAGTTACATAGTATATAGTTACATAGTATTTGAGGTTGAATAATAATGTGTGATTCTGCTGGTGTGTGGGTGTGTATGAGTCCATGTGTGATCTTGTTCTTAGGAATACCTGTACACCTGTATGTTACGGTCTCTAAGGAAATCGTCCAAAAGCTTTTTGAACGATTCAACATTCTTAGTTGATATCACTTCCTGCGGCAGTGAGTTCCAGACCCTAACCGCTCCAACTGAGAAGAAACCCCCTTCACCCCTTGTGCTGAAATTGTTTCTCCACCAATTTTAGGTGGTGGCCTCTAGTCTTTGTTATGGAGTTAATCGTAAAGAGTTTGTTGCTAATGTTGCTAATTACCATTAAACATCTTGAACATGAAAATCATGTCCCCCCTTAACCACTTGCCGTCCGCCCGTAGTAAAAAAACGGACAGACGGCGCTGCAGCATTTCCAGACGGCAATTTTTTTCTGCTCGCTCGCGCCCCCTAGCGGGCACGCACGGGCAGAAAAGACCCGATCAATGCACACACCCATTACCGGGTGTTTCACATATAGGCGATCGGCGGGTCCATAGCCCGCCGATCGCCTATATGTGCTCGTTCGTGTCCGCTCCTTGCTGATCTCCGTCCGGGCTGTGAATGCAGAAGTGATGTGTATTACATAACTTCCGCATTCACCTGTCAGTCATCTGGCTGCTATATTCAGTACAGCGCTGCATGACGGAATAAATGTCAGTCAAAGTACCGCAGCGCTGAATACTGAAAAATAGCCTGGATGGGAAGGGGGTTTAACACCGTGGATGTCAACTGGTTAATCTCCTCACTTCCAGCGTGAACATATTTACATTTAGTAGCCTTGTCTCATAGCTCTGGTTCTCCATCCCCTTTGTTAATCTGCTTCCTCAGGATTATACTGTTCAAATGTCTTCACACCTCAATATAAACCCATGGAGGCAACATCATGTTACCCTTCTGGTGGGCATAGGAATATAGCAGGGTAAGAGCCAGAGGCATACAAACCCCAGCCACAAGCACATCCAATCCTGTTATCGAACTTTACAGCTATTTTCCACTTTGTTCCACATAGGTCACATAAGGAAGGTACACCATGGAGTTCATGTGCTGTACATAGAGTTGACACCTGTTCAGGATTCACCTGGACAGTCCGGGTTTTGAATCCTGTGTCTGGGTTTCATGGCAGCAGAAACCCGGGCACAAGAAATCAGGCAGACAGGGGCAACCAAAATTAAGATAGGGGCTACTGGCCCCCCACTGAAAATAGTCTCAACTCTGATATTTACATAGGAATGGGTGGCGCTAGTTACATATGAATAAGCCCCCACTCATTCACCCCCCAAAAAATGTCTGTGCGTCGCTTAAGTGTTCAGGTTTCTTTTGAAGAAAATGTGGCAATCCTAGCTGTACAGTGGCCATTAGATGTCATATAAACCTTTATCTATGGGTCACAACACTTTCTGCTGTTCTCAATGGTTCTCTCCAGAGTGCACACTGCCTTGCAAAATACATGTTTTGTAGCAGGAGCGTTCATAATCTACACCCAGGATATGCTATGATCCATTTCCCCAAGGTGACAAAGCAGTGTCTTCTAGTGGTGGCTCTGGCTAAGCCCTGGGACACCTGAAGATCATGCAAGCATGCTGATGAGTGTCAATATGGCAGCCAGGAAGCAGTTGGGCAGCTGTGGAAGTGCGCATAGCAGAAGTGAGAAAGTTGATCAAGTGTAAAAAGTCAGATGTTGGTGGTTTCCTACATTTATCTAGCCTGAGCAAAGATACTAATAACAGGGGTTAAACTGAGGTGTTATGGTGCAGGAATTGGGGCCAATCAGAGGTCTGAATGTGCAGGAATTGTGGCTGATCTGAGGTCTGAAGCGGCAGGAATAGGGGCTGATCAGAGGTCTGAAGGTGCAGAAATTAGGGCCGATCTGAGGGTGCAGGAATTGGGGCTGATCTAAGGTCTGAAGGTGCAGGAACTGGGGCTGATCTGAGGTCTGAAGGTGCATGAATTGGAGCTAATCAGAGGTCTGAAGGTGCAGAAATTGGGGCTGATCAGAGGTCTGAAGGTGCAAAAATTGGGGCTGATCAGAGGTCTGAAGGTGCAGAAATTGGGGCCGATCTGAAGGTGCCGGAATTGGGGCTGATCTTAGGTCTGAAGATGCAGGAATTGGGGCTGATCTGAGATGTTATGGTGCAGGAATTGGGGCTGATCTGAGGTGTTATGGTGCAGGAATTGGGGCTGATCTGAGGTGTGAAGGTGCAGGAATTGGGGCTGATCTTAGGTCTGAAGATGCAGGAATTGGGGCTGATCTTAGGTCTGAAGATGCAGGAATTGGGGCTGATCTGAGATGTTATGGTGCAGGAATTGGGGCTGATCTGAGGTGTTATGGTGCAGGAATTGGGGCTGATCTGAGGTGTGAAGGTGCAGGAAATTTTGGGCTGATCTGAGGTGTGAAGGTGCAGGAATTGGGGCTGATGTGAGGTGTGAAGGTGCAGGAATTGGGGCCGATCAGAGGTCTGAATGTGCAGGAATTGTGGCTGATCTGAGGTCTGAAGCTGCAGGAATTGGGGCTGATCTGTGGCATGAAGGTGCAGGAATTGCGCTTAATTTGAGGTGTGAAGGTGCAGGAATTGGGGCTAACCTGAGGTGTGAAGGTGCAGGAATCGAGGCTGATCTGAGGTGTGAAGGTGGAGGAAATGGGGCTGATCTGAGGTGTAAAGGTGCAGGAATCTGGGCTGATCTGAGGTGTGAAGGTGGAGGAAATGGGGCTGATCTGAGGTGTAAAGGTGCTGGAATTCGGGCTGATCGGAGGTCTGAAGGTGCAAGAACTGAGGCTGATTTGAGGTCTAATGTCCATGCAATGGGGCGGATCTATGGTTTGAAGGTGAATGCCTTGGGGCTGATCTATGGTCTATTGGGGCTGATCTGAAGTCTATATATAAACATGTTATGTATGTGCGCCTGTAATAATAATGAATTACCAGAACAACTATGCATGCAAACATTGAAAACAAACCATATGACTACAAAACATAATTATTCACTGGGACGCCGATTGTCTGATTCTTGTAAAAATGACACTTAATGAGACAAAGGTTGACATCTGCCTTACAAGCGCAATCAGATCAATTTTATGTCATCTTTCCGCTTCACATAATTTTATGAATTACATTATTTGGATGACCTATCAACCTAGGAGATATCATTTTCTAAAACATCTTAAGATATTATTACAGTGAGACCATTTTGCATATTTAACATAATTATATGTTGGCCAAAGCCCTTAAATCCGTCTTCGAGTTCTGAGATCCAATAAAAGCATATCATTTAGCTGTATATACGAGATGCTCAATTTCAGCATCCAGAAATTGAAGAGTTAATTACTAGGCACTAATTATATTTTCTGACGCTGTTTTGACATGCTGCCAGTTACATAATCATTGGCTTCCTTCCATCAAAGCGTGGTGAGGACCTTTGTCCGTTGTTGGTACAGTCAGCACTATACACAGCAATTCCACAGTCAGCTGGCGCTTCTGACCTGAGCCTTCACCTCTGAGGCTGCTACATATGGTGGATATAAGAATAAAGTCTGCTATATCTCTTCATCTATGCAGAGAAATCTCCTCTCCCCTCCTTTCATTTCTTCTTGTCTTCCTTATCAGCCTCAGTCCTTCATCCCATCATTTCTTCTTTATCAATTCCTTCCTTCTTTACTTCTTTTTTCCCCATCTTCTTTCTTTTTCTGCTTTTCTTCCTAACTCTCCCTCTTCCTTCTTTTCCTGTTTCTTCTCTCCCTTCCTTCTTTCCTCTTCTCTTAGATCATTCCATTCATCATCTCCTTTTTTTCCTCTTTCTTTATGTCACTTCTTCCCTCCTTTCTCATCCTTTTCCTCTTTCCATTTCTCTTTTTAACCACCATCCCTTCCATTTGTTCTTTCTATCTCTTATCCTTTCTTTCTTCTTCTAAACCCGTATCACTTTCCATCATTTCATTTTTCTTCCATCAGTGTCCTCCCCTTGTCACTCCCTCTTATCGTTCCATCTTCCTTCATCTCTTCATCCGTTCTTTTCTACTTTTCTCACTTCCATAATTTCTTTATTCATCCTTCCCTATTCTTCATTTTTTCCTTCATCTAATCCTCTATTCATCTTTTCCCTCACCCATGCTTTTTCCATACCTGTCCTCTCTTCCTTCCTTACTCTCCTCCTTTTTCCATCCCTGGCCTAACTGGTTTCTCCAACTTATTCTCCTCCTTTACTTCTTTTTTCTTTTAACTCCATTTCTCAGTCTTCTTCCATCTAATACTTCATTCTATCTTCCTCTTTCTTCCTTTCCATTCTCCTACTTCTCTCTCAACATATTTCCATCCCTGTGCTACCTTTTCTTCATCTTATCCTTCTTTCTTCCTTCACCTCTTCCTTATCTTCACCTCCATCCCTCCCTTTCCTCTTTTCTCCCTCATGTTATTCCTTCCTCCCTTCCCTACTTCTTTTCTTCCACAGAAAAGACATATATATAGATCATCCAACCCCTGATTTTTTTTTAGAATGTTGCCCATATTAAGGAGAAGCACTGATGTTGTGTAAATATTAAAGCAACTGTGATTGTAATAAAATGTTACTCTCATGCACACATGGATGAGTGGCACATGGATGGGAACATGACCATACAAAGAACTGCAATTTGCACTCATTCCACACCTCCCATATATAGAGGAAAGAATAAATCCATTCTTCAGAGTCATCTTTACTCTCTTCTTAAGCTGTCTGCAGCGTGTCTTCTATTATTGTACCCATAATTGGATACATTATTTTTCCACCATACGGAAGTGTGATTGAAGCTTTGAACGAGGCTCACAGAGGTCGTGGTATTTGTAGTTGTAACTATCAGAGCGAAGCACATTTAGAATGTTAGTGGAGATGATCTGTTAAAGGTTGAGCTTGATGAACCTTTGTGTTCTTCTATCCTTATCTTCCGCCATACCGTCATAGAAACATATAATTTAGACATTTTTTATCTTCCTTATCATTCGGGAGAAAGATCAGTTGAGTGGAAATTATTCATAGACGTAATTCCAAAGCATGAGGATAAACAGCCAGCGGTGGTCAGGCTCATGGACGAGCTTTCTTACAAATGCTTTTTCATACCGAAGATCGTCTCGCAAACACCACCGATTCCTTCTTCCAAAAAATCATTTGAACAATATACGTGGTATATAAAGATACAACCTCACATTCAGTTTATTCATTTGTATTGAGATTGTAGTCCATCCCAAGGGGGAGCGCGCTTGGAGCGGTGACTACTTTACAACACACACAGGGACCATGGGGAACAAAAGTAGCCCCCCTCCAGAAGGAAGGACAGTGTCAGCACCAATTCAGAGATGGTTTGAGGATCTTAAGGGTACTTGAATGCACTATTAAGAGGGTTATTCACAAACGAGCTGAAAGATTAACCTGAAGCATCGTCTGATCCTTCGGCCACCATAGCCCTCGGGTTCAGCCGAAGTGAAGGGCTGCTGTACGAGCTATTCACAAAGCCCGTGGAGCAGCCGAAGCTAGCCGAGGCGCTTAGCTGGGTCGAACCCATATGCTTCGGCTCAGCACGGCTCCACCCAGTTGTTTTCATTTGACCGACCCATATGACGGGTGGTGGCCAAAGCAAAACAAATAGGTGGAGCCAGTGGTGACGTCACCCATAGCTCCGCCCATTTGTTTACTTTTTGCCGGCACCTGCCACACAGGTCATTTTACGCCGTGAGTTCGGCGGGTGCGGACGGGTCGGCCCGCGTCTGGCTTTTTTTCATTTTGGTGAGTCAGCATCGTCGCTGATAACCCTGGACGCCGTGATTGACGTGGATTGCTTAGTTGGATCAATTTTTACGAAATTGTGGGGGGGTTTTTCTTTCAAAGGACTTTTTCAAAAGTGTGGAATTTTTTAAAATTTTTATTTAACCCGTTAGTGAATGAGTATGGATACAAGTACCCCTTACTCATTCACAAGGGGGGGCAGCATCTGGGTGCCCCCTTTATTAAAGGGGGTACCCGATGCAATTAAGCCCCCCGCCCGCATTTTTAGCGAAATGCCACTCATTTAGAATTTACATCTAGAGTACTTTCACTTTGATTCTGGCATTTTTGCACCACTGGCCATCTCTGCCATTAAAGGAGAACTATGCGGTTAGTGCTTTTCTCCGAAGGGTAACAGGAGGACACAAACTAACGGGAGGACGCAACTAACGGGGATCCTGACAATTATGTCTACATCCGCCCAGCTGCGTGAGTGACAGCTGGCTCTGCCTATCTAGAGGCAGAGCCAGCTGTACCCGCCCCATCCCCCGTCCGTTCCGCCAGTCAGCGCTGGAGGATCGGACAGGGGAGGGGGGAATCCAGTCACTCCCCTGTCACGGCTCACCTGCGGAGATCGCAGGTGCGCAAAAAGGTGCGCAGGGATCGCAATTTCCTTATGGAGTTAGGGAAATTCTGAGAATAACCAGCCAGGTAAAGGAGAACTATGAGGGGGGTGCTTTTCACTCAGCCTCATAGTTCTAGCCGACCTGTGACAATGAAACTGTCACAGGTCGGCTCAGTAGATCGGGAAGTGAACGAACACATACCGGCGCTCGCTCACTTCCCGATCTACTGAGCCGACCTGTGACAGTCTCATTGTCACAGGTCGGCTAGAACTATGAGGCTGAGTGCAAAGCACTCACCTCATAGTTCTCCTTTACCTGGCTTTTTATTCTCAGAATTTCCCTAACTCCAGGTCGTTGAAAATGCAGCTTGATACTCGTCTGGGTGTCAATTAGACATGTGTACGGCAAAAAAATGTGTTTTCTGACAAAACAAATGAAAACTAAAAACATTTCCATTTGTTTCATCAAAGAAAGCAAATTTTTCTGCTGTTTCAGATGCAGAGGCAACGAGCCTCCGAATCCGAAACTGCACACTGAAAATGCAGAACCATATGTTTGGGTGCGTCATCTTGGTGTATACCAAATATACTCAAAGATGGCGGCGCGCCGATATGGCCACCGCTCGTTCAGCGACACACTGAAAATGCAGAACGATCAGTGGCCAGGCCAGCCGCAGGTGCGTTCTGCACTTGTGCGCTGCCATCTTTGAGTGTAGCTTGGTATACACCAAGATGGTGGCGACCGTATATTCGTTTAAGTATATTCGGGCATATAATAAATTCGTTATTTCGGATTCGGACGAACCGACGAATCATCTGAATTTTGTTGATTTGCAGGTTCGTCCGAATGCACATGTCTAGTTTCAATACTGCTCGCTGTATTTCTCAGAGTGGGAGGTTGCAGAGGAAGAAATCCTTTATCAATTGGATGATGTCACAATCCCCACAGACCAATTTCCTTTCAATAGGATTTAGTCACAACCACTGCAGTCACTTGCAATGCATTTGTATGCAGCAGATTATATAGGACTCATTTTAATCTGAGTAAACGTTCCAATTTATAGACACACTGCCATAAAAGCAACTGCAGCAGATACAATCTTGTGAAAAGTAAGTATACCCCAAGGAAACTGTTGACCTTTTACATTAGATATTCATTCACACAGTGGCTACAAATAAAGGTGATATCCTGTACGTGAACAATTGACAAGCATGTACACCGCTACATTTATCGCCACTTCAAATCCATTAAATTAGAATCAGGAGCTCCAAATTAGGTGCCAATGTTTAGAACCTCCTCAGGGAGTGTGGAGGTGGAAGTTGTCTTAGATGTCTTAAACCTCAGATGTCTAGGGTCTGGTGTTTGCTTTGCTATTGACATGTGTGCTGTCATCAAGCCAAGATCAAAAGAGCTCCCTAAAGACCTCAGAAAGAAGGTTGTGGATGCCTTTGAATCTGGGAAGGGATTTAAAAAGATCAACAAATTATGTGAAATCAATCATTCCACTGCAAGGAAAAATGCGGCATAGATTTAAAATGCTAATTTGTCCAGGACTGGTCAGCAGCAAATTCAGCCCGAGATGCTACATAAAGTTTTCCAGAACCCCAAAATTGCATTGCGGGATCAACAGGTAACTCTTGCAACAGCTGATGTCAAAGTGTATGTATACACAGTCAGAAGGAGATTCCACCAATTTAACCTGCATGAGCAGTATGTTAAAGGAGAACTACGGGGTCAGTGTTTTTCCCCATAGTTCTCCTCAGTGTCACGGGAGGACAGAAACTAGCGTCCTCCCGTCACCCAAAGCTCAGTATACCGCGAGCTACAGCTCGCGGTATACTGCGATGCCGCAGCCAGGACGGATCCCGACATACTATTGAGCCGACCTGTGACAGTCTCATTGTCACACGTCGGCTCGAACTATGAGGATGAGTGATTTTCACTCACCTCATAGTTCTCCTAAGAAAAAGGCTTTGCTGTCTAATAACATTAGAGCAAGAAAAAAATAAGGCTTTGATAGACAAACATTTTTGCCCACTGTGACAGTAGACATGTTTGGTGCAAACTACAGACAGCATTTCAGGAGAAGAGCCGCATATCAACTGTGAAGACTGGTGGTGGAAATGTTATGGTCTTGGGTTGCTATGCTGCTTTCGGGCCTGAACAGCTTTAGTCAATATGAATTCTGCTTCATATCAAAGTGTTCTTGAAGAGACTGTAAGTTGAAGTTGGATCAGAAATGGATCCTTCAATTCAATAAAGATCCAAAGCACACTAGCAATTCCACCAAAGAATGCTCCCAAAAAAAAAGTAATGGGGTTTATGGACTGGCTTCGTCAAAGCCCTGATTTGATTCCCATTGTAGTGTTGTGGGGAGATTTGAATCTGGCAACTCATGCAAGGAAACCAACAAGCATCTTGCAACTGAAGGATTTTTGCATGGTAAATGTCAGAGACTGGTAGTAGGGTTACCACCTGTCCGGGATTTACCCGGACAGTCCGGGTTTTGAACGATGTGTCCGGGTTTCATGGCAGCAGAAACCCGGACACAAGATGTCAGGCAGACAGGGGCAACCAAAATTAAGATAGCGGCTACCGGCTCCTCACTAAAAATAATCTCAACTGTGATATTTACATATGAATTAGTGGGCAAAAATAAACTTCGGCAAAAGGGGGCAATACCAACCACTGAGGCCACAGTACGCCATTATATATATTGATTTGTTTTTAAATATTTGATTGAAAAGGAAAATTAATAGGTTCACAGACCACAAAGCATTCTGTGAATGGGCAAGGGGAGAGGAGGGGTGGACAAACAACAGTGCGGCTTCAGTGAGTGGTCATAGCAGCTCTTCCTGTACTTCTGGCCTCAATGAGTGTAAATAAAGAAAGAAAATACATACTTAAAGGGGCATACATCTCTTAACATGTAACTTACGTTTACACTGCAGTTTAAACAAAACATTTCCTGGAGTTCCTGGTTTGAATGCAAATCTGTTGTGACAGGCTTCTGCACTTCTGAATAGCTCAGCCACCACAGGCTCATCCACCAGTCAACCGATGACGCCGCATGGGCCACACAGCATCATTGGTTACTGCGGACAGCTTGCGTTTGGGTTGAACTGACCCAAACGCAAGCTCATCCCTATTTCAGACATACAAGTGAGTGTTATGGACTGGTGTAATACAGCAATACTGCAGGGAAAAACATAAGAAGAAGAGGCGGGTTATAATCCCTGTATGCATCTTTCTAGGTTCCTAAAAGCTGCTTGGGTACCTAGATTGACAAGTTGCGGCACTTGTCACACAACATAATGAAAAAGCGAATGAGGCTCTCCCACTTCACCTCTTCTCTTTCCCATGTCTTTTCTCTGTGAGACTGTAAGAAAAGCCCAGTATGTGCCCAGATGGTTGCGCGTAATCCCGTATTAAGAACTGTTGGCAAACATGCATTAGTACACAGGCGCACGTGGACTTGTGCACAATGGAATTCTCATGGAAAGATGCACACAAAAGGATGCGTGAATGGACCAATGGGGTGGTGTACTGGATGAAGCATAGGACGTGCAGTAATAGGCAGGCCTATATAAACGAGCATGTAATTGTACGCAAGTTGCTGAATGGTCTTCAGCTTGTTCCTGTGATCTGACCTGCCTATTCGATTCCTGCACTTGACCCGGCTTGCCTCCCGACTACTCCTTCTGTATGCTGCCTGGCATTGTGGCTTCGGCCTGTTTACTGGATTTTGCCCTCTGCCTCCTGCCATGCACCTCGCTGATCTGTTGCTCTTGACCTCAGCTTGTGACCCCGACCTATCTCCTGGTTCCTGATTCTGTACTTTGCTGCCCGGCTGGTTTCACCTTGGACTGTATCCTCAACCTGCTTCTGTCTCCCGTTCTGGCCTGATCTCTCTGGTTCCTTCACCAGCACTCGTGCTACTCTTTATCCACACACTCCCTGTTCCCACTCCCAGGGGTGTTGGACAAGCAAGGGAAGCTTCTTCATCTACTTTGTCTCCACTAAGGAATGTGTGAGCGGCCTTCCTTCTTATGGGTCCCTTTCCCCTTTCTTGCTGAATCTAATAATGCTTAAATTCAGCACTAACAGCCGTCCAAGGCTGGAAAGACAGTGTTCTGTGTGCATGCAGCACGCATGGTGATGCACCAGCAAAGGTGTGAATGGGCCCATATAGTATCCCTTTACCTTTCACACAAAACTGCAGTGCATAGATGTGAGCCAGTCCCCCATTTCTACTTAAAATACATTTTATGCAGCAAAATGGACATTGTGAATGTAGCTGCTTCCTCTAAGAACCTGAGTTGTGACTGGCCTTTACTGCAGGTTCCAGGGAAAGTTAACGGCCCGTTCACACCAGTCTGCACATATTATGCTCCATACAACACATGCATGCGCTGATGTGTGTTGTGAAGAGTGGTTTTAATTACTATTCCTTTTTTAATACACTATTGAAACTAAAAAGAATAATACTTCAGTCAACTTTATGTTCTGCAGTGTGTGGCAACATGCTGCATTTTTACACAACACACCCCACCCCACATGTATGGTGTGAACAGGGCACATAGAGAATGATTGTTTTTGATGTGCCCTTGCATTGAGCCTCGGTTGATCAATGCATATCAACACAACTCAACCCACCTGGTGTGAATGAGTCCTTATGGTCCCAAATCTTGTAAGAAGACACTCCGGTACGGTACAAGAACCAATTCTCATGGGACTTGGGATCCTCAGCTTTCCAAGGATCCTGACGTCACCCTTGCATAGAGTATGCTTGAAGCTGGGTGTAAGGTAAATCCTTTTTACATTTTATTCTTCAATTTTTTTGTATTGCTTTGAATTTTGAGTATGTTTTATTCAAGGACTGGGGAGGGGACTCCTAAATAACAATTTATCTTCAGTCCGCTTTGGAAAGGTAATTTTTATAACATTAAAATACAAAAATGGGACCATCCCAATCTATTTTTGTAACAAAAGCGGTAGGTTCCTTCAACAGCTTCCTACCTTACAAAAAGGTTCTGCCATGACTACTACGGCTTCTGTAGCATTTAAGTGTAGACGTGAGATTGATTGCTGTCATGTCTCCCCTCTAATCTCAGCTGCCACACTCACAAGTCATTTGTCCCCGTGATAATGGCAGCAGTTTAGAAATGACAGCAAATTCAATAAGCTATATTGCCATGGAATCCCACTGTGCAGCTGTAATTGTGAACAGCTGGCCTGGGAAATCTGAGCGATGTCATCAACAAACAATTCATCAAAAAATAAAGAAGACAAAGCAAGCAAAGCTCTCATGATGTCTGCACGGAATATGCAATTATATTGTAGATAAACATGACCCCGGGGAGCAGATGTGGAGTCTGCAAAGAGGACCGGGTGCTCTTCAAATGGTCAATAGCATCTTTAAAGTGGGCCTTGAATGGAAATGAAATGTCTGTTATTAGCTGGTCTTCCACCCCCTAATAAAAAACTTTGATGAGAAAACAAAAAATATTAGCCGTGCACCCCACCCTCTGGTGTGCTTAGCTAGGGGGGGATCACTGGAAATTTTCTGGGGATCCCGGGAAAGCTACTTAGTAAAAGAGCATATTCCCTGGGGAACTGGGAAACTCGTCTTCCTTGGGATCCAGAGAGAATGCCCATGGACTTCATTCACGCGTAGACAAGCACCAGAAAGCAAGTATTTCAAACATCTTTTTTGTTTCTATTTTTACTTGGACTCGTAATAAACTGATATGCATCTTTATGCTAGGTCTGCTTCAATGTTGATGTACGGTGCTTTTCTCAGAATTAAAAAAATATTGAACATTCATATTGTACAATTACAATTTTAAAGGAGAAATATGAGGTGAGTGATTTCCACTCATCCTCATAGTTCTAGCCGACCTGTGACAATGAAACTGTCACAGGTCGGCTCAGTAGATCGGGAAGTGAACGAACACATACCGTCGCTCGCTCACTTCTTGATCTATCCGCGCAGAGGGCTGTGACTGTCACTCACGGTTCCCTGCAGGGATTCCCCCCTCCCTGTCCGATCCTCCAGCGCTGACTGGCATAACGGACGGGGGAGGGGGCCGGTACAGCTGGCTCTTCCTCTAGATAGGCAGAACCAGCTGTTACTCACGCAACTGGGTGGATCCAGACAGAATTGTCGGGATCCGTTTCAGCTGCGGCGTCTCAGTATATCGCTAGCTGTAGCTCGCGGTATACTGAGCTTTGGGTGACGGGAGGACGCTAGTTTGTGTCCTCCCGTTACCCTTAGGAGAACTATGGGGAAAAGCCCTGACCCCATAGTTTCGCTTTAACCAGCAGTCGAAGCTGTGGGCTCCTTTAGCAGCCTAAGGTTAAAAAAAGAACAAAAAATGTATGTATTGCAGCCAGGGGTGTTCTTAGCCTGGGTTTTCAGGAAGGGGGATGGTGGAGGTAGGCAACCCACACAGCTCCTGGTAAACCAGTCACATTACTGGTTGCCAGGAGCTAAATGGGTTGCTGAACACAGCGTCCCATGTTGCTAAGAGCTGGATGGGGAGATATGCATGGCCCTTACACATCTCCACGCCTTAAAAATCTGGGACACTCTGGCTGGAAAGGGGAGGCAGGCACACTGAGGCCATGAGGTGAAACAAGTTACAGTCAATGAACCCATCACACTCCTGACTAGTTTTTCCATGTAGAACAGGTGGGTGAAATGGTAATCAAGGGATGGCAATCGTTTTCATGCACAAAACAAAAATATGGACACCGGCACTCCAGAAGCAATACAAATGCGTCTATTTAATGACGCAAATGCAGCATATCGCACTTGATGTAACGTTTCGGGGTCTCGCAGGATCACATGCTCTGCCTGAGGAAGGGGATCTTGCGAGACCCTGAAACATTGCATCAAGTGTGATATGCTGCATTTTCATCATTAAATAGACGCATTTGTACTGCATCTGGAGCTCCGGTGTCCATGTTTCTACTTGTGCATGAGGTGAAACAAGACACGTCTTTCATTGTTTGAGATAACACTGCAGCGTTCACAGCAAATTACATTCTCATTGGATTTTTGGTATGATCAATGGGTATTTTACGCAATTATCACACAGCAAAAGCACTTTTAATGATATATTACTCAGAACTAAAGGGAGTAAATAAGAGACATTCATTCTTTGGGTTCGCATGCACTTTGCCACAAAAAGCCTGTTGTTTAGAAAGAGCTAAATAGCAGTAGCTCAGATTTTATACAGTTGAATAAAGTCTGGCCTATGTCTATGACCATAAAATGTCAATTTACTTCCTGATGATGACCAGAAGGAGGGATCTGTAATGGATCCATCACATGCACAAATGTGGGGGAAACAATGTTTCCCATGAGCTATAGGGAATGTATTCTGTGCTATGTATATGGGGACAAGTTAGAAGGCTAATTTATTAACCTTTATTTGTGGGAGGAGTTGCTGTCCAGCCACTATATCTTTCGCCCCTCTGGTTACAAACGTACCTGCTGACGTTTTCCTTCCTGCATACCCTCCCTCCCTCGCTTTTTCTTTGTTTCTATTATTCACCTACAGAATATGCCCTTATTGGTGTACAGTCCGGACCATGGCACACCCCAGGGCAGTATGTTAGATGCAGAGATTTCAGTTACTCAGGTATAAGACTCTGAACACAAATCATATTACTAAGCAGACCAGATTAGGGTGGCCACCTGTCTGGGATTGACCTGGACAGTCCAGGTTTTGAATGCTGTGTCTTGTGTTTCATGGCAATAGAAACCCGGACACAAGATGTCAGGCAGACAGGGGCAACCAAAATTAAGATAGGGGCTACTGACCCCCCACTGAAAATAGTGTCGACTGTGATATTTACATATGAATGGGTGGCACTATTTACATATGAATAAGACGTGACTCGTTCTCCCCCAAAAAATTCCGTTCGTTGTTAGAGTGTTCGGGTTTCGCTGAAAGACAGACACGGAGAGACTAAGCGGAGGGGCTACATGACTGGGGGAGGAATAGTCCCGGGAGAAAGGGTTAAAAAATAAAATGGGAATAGCTGCTCGTACCTGATTGGACGTGAGAGTCAGGTGTCCGGGAGGAGCCGCATGGGAAGGGACTGCGAGGCCTGAGGGACGTCCTCTTTCTGGAAATCGACGAAGGAAGCAGGTTGTCCCACCCTCCCTCCCTGAATTTGGTGGTTATGGGGGGTTTCTTTTGTCACGGCAGCTTGGCGGGTTAGGGGGTCTTTGGGGGGTCTACAAAATCGGAGTTCATTACAAAATGTGGGGGGCCCTCAGCTGGTATGGGTGTTTCCCCCTGTTGGTGTCCGGATTTGTAAAGGGCGGGGCCTGGCCCCTTGGGAACCCGAAAGGAGTAAGTGTCCTCGAGCTGGTTGTGGTGCGGCTGGGGACATGGGTGGAGTGTTATGAGAGGCCTTTTTTGGGCTGGCGGGCACCCAAAGACCCCTTCTCAGGTCAACCCTTGTTAAAGTATTATTTTTGTATATTTGGTTTATTACTTTGGTTATTGTTAAAGTTGTTTGTTTAATAAAAAGGCTGCTGTGGCCGTTAAAATCCATGTCGCGCAGTCCGTGTGTTTATTGGGGTTTTTAACGGAGGGACAGAAAATTGACGAATCCATCAGTCAAGAAAAGTTGGCAACCCTAGACCAGATCCACCTACTCCAGGAAGCGCTGACGTCAGCATGCCTTACTAGAAATACAAATGGAAAGTAACAAGACTGGCCACTCAGATCATAAAGAGAGAGCAGCAGTGATGGGTCTTCATTTCCAGAAGCCATTTCCCTACTGCACTTTCAACAACGTCTCTGAGACCACAAACCAATTTCAAAAAAACAGATGTATGTAAAAGGTGCTAAATATTCGAAATAGAGAAACCCCAGAAAAAATATATGCATCATGTCAGCTCGCACCCCAGAAGTTGCTCTGCAGGCAGATCCATGTGAGGACACTTGGGTGGGTCTGTTCTATGCATGCTTTGTGCACACTGTTCTAGTGTGTGTATTTGTTTGTGTTTAATTGAGATTTTATCAAAAATGTAACTACGGCATGGACACAATTTTCTCTTATTTTTTGGGGGAAAAAATACCGGTGAGTGCATCTGATATTAAAGATAATGGAAAATTGAATAACACATACCAAGATACTGGTGACATCATGAAATGCTTTTGACCTTTATAATGTAGGGTTCAGCATTTCTGGTGAGTCTTTTCTATAAGGTGGTGTAGAATAATCTGGACTCTTTATGATCTATTCATCCTTTACCGATGTTTACGCTTTATAGGGAGCTTTGCGTACAATATTAGGAAAGGTTTGCACACTCTTTGCTTTGGGAGTGTTCTTAGGAAACCTGAGAGAACTGTAATTGATTTTCTGCAAGAAAAAGCAAAATAAAAAAGCATTGAGGAAAACAAGGACAATATTGTACCAACAGTGTATTATACATTTTGAACAGATTTTATGTTTCCAAATATGTTTCAGGTTACACCCATATTCAAGGTGTAACATAGTCAGGCCGCTATCCCTACAACCCGCAGCCTTGTTGTGACAGCTTGACAGCCTTGGAAGGAAAATGATCAGTAATAGTTACTAGGGAGGTTCAGATACCGGTGCCAATACTTGGCATTTCCATGAGAACTACCAAGGTTGCAGTGGTTGCACATGGGACCTGGTTCTGTCGCTCCACCACTGTCCTGAAATCATTAGTCTGTATTGTTGTAGGAAAACTGTCACATGACAATAAACAACAATGTATCAGTACTTGTATCTGTGAGGACTTGGACAAGAACTTGTACTTGGTTTGGAAAACATCGATGCATGCCTAATATATACTTAAAACAAATCATACATTAAAACAGAGATGTACAAATCCCAGGAGATGCGTATGCTCCTTAAAAATGACAGCTGCCTCCTAACTTTTGAGTTTTTCTTTAGTCTAGTGTTAGAACTGGAAAAGTATCTGTACTTGTACTTGTACGGTACTTGGTATCTGAACATTCTTAATAGTTACATTGGAGACAAGGGGTTCCATCTGGTGATGCTGGGAATACTTACTGTGCACTGTGTATTGGTAAAGGTCCAGTGGGTCGGTGTTAAAATTCTATGCACACAGGCAGGGGCATAATTACAACTCACGGAATACCATAGCAACGTTTTTATGAGTCTCGCCAGCGACCTCTCTTTAAGTGACTCTTGCCAATGTCAATGGTACACCAATAGTTTGGTCTAGCTTCCATTCAGTCTACCAGTGTGGAGAAGGGCTGTGTGGCCCACCAGAGAATCCCCTAGAGCCTTGGTTCTCAACTGGTAAGTCATGACCCAAAAGTGGGTCGCGACCTCGTGTTCAGTAGATCGAACCGTGCCTTCCACTTTTCTTGGTGAGAGGCTTCTCAGCCTCCCCCTAGCGCAGCACTGTCAGTTCTCGTGCCAAGCAGCCATTCAGCCGAGTGTCAGCTTAAGAAGGGGTGGTAGTAATAACAATCTGCGCTAAAGGAATAGAAATGGATACTGGTAAAAACAGACTAGTTAAAACACTACACTAAGGTTGTTAGGCCTTACTAATCAAGAAAGCAAAAGGTACAGCGCTCAAAACCTTTGCATGGGAAACACTCATGGGCTACAATATGTAGGATGGACAACTAGACAGCTGAGGAAAAGATTGGAAGAACATATTAAAAACATTAAAAAAGGACTTTAATAAGCAAAGTCTATTTAGATATTTTAGAATCTTTCATAATCGAGATCCAAAAGGTTAAAGGTTATAGGTATTGATAAGATTGAAACTGATTTTTTGGAACACATCTGATTGATTTCACTTGGAGTTGCTGGATTTGCACTGAATACGATTTGGAAAGAAACTTTATAATTATTTATTTTTCCATCTTTTATTTTCACTTTAAAACAATTTGTCACTTTTATTGGACTATTTTCTGGATGTATTTATTCATTAGTTCATATGGTGTGATTTGTTAAAATCGTGTTGTAATTATTGTTACTATTAGTCCCTAATTTTAGCACAGTTACTTATATTTAGACACTTCAAAAGCACTTTGAGTGTTTCCCACGGAAAGGTTCTTAAGGAGGGGTGGGCCGGAGCTATGGCCGCGAGGGAGCTCCATTCATACGTGCATTGCTTACAGATTCCTCACATGTCCTGTGTAGAGGTGCCTGGACCACAGTGACGTCACATTCTAGCTCCAGGCACCTCTACAGGGAGATACAAGCAATGCACACATGGATGAAGCTCCGTCATAGCACAGCAGCCCACATTGGACCCCAGGCTGAGGATCCACTCCAGTTCTGGGAGACTGGGCGGATCTTAAAAAAAAGAAACTTTTTTGGGAGTGTATATGTGTATGAGATTGTGTCTGTGGTTGTGTGTGAGATTGTGTCTGTGGTTGTGTGTGAGATTGTGTCTGTGGTTGTGTGTGAGATTGTGTCTGTGGTTGTGTGTGAGATTATGTCTGTGGTTGTGTGTGAGATTATGTCTGTGGTTGTGTGTGAGATTATGTCTCTGGTTGTGTGTGAGATTGTGTCTGTGGTTGTGTATGATATTGTGTCTGTGGTTGTGTGTGATATTGTGTCTGTGGTTGTGTGTGAGATTGTGTCTGTGGTTGCGTATGAGATTGTGTCTGTGGTTGTGTATGAGATTGTGTCTGTGGTTGTGTATGAGATTGTGTCTGTGGTTGCGTATGAGATTGTGTATGAAATTGTGTCTGTGGTTGTGTATGAGATTGTGTCTGTGGTTGTGTTTGTGTATGAGATTGTGTCTGTGGTTGTGTATGAGATTGTGTCTGTGGTTGTGTATAAGATTGTGTCTGTGGTTGCGTATGAGATTGTGTCTGTGGTTGCGTATGAGATTGTGTCTGTGGTTGCGTATGAGATTGTGTCAGTGGTTGTGTATAAGATTGTGTCTGTGGTTGTGTCTGTGGTTGCGTATGAGATTGTGTCTGTGGTTGCGTATGAGATTGTGTCTGTGGTTGCGTATGAGATTGTGTCTGTGGTTGTTTTTGAGGCCCGTTCACACTAGTAGAATGAATTAATCAAACAGTCCTGTGCGCTTAACGCACTGTACCACGCAATCTCTCCTACTACGCAATCTGGTGTGGGAGGTGTGTTTGTATTGTCATTCATTTGAATGGCACCCCAAACGCACCTCCCGCCCACAGTTCATTTGCCTGCTCCGGAACTCGCGGTACCGCAATGCCGTGCATTCCATCGCAGTGCGACTTGGGTTGCAACTTAAAGACCAAGGACAAATGTGGGTCCTGAATTTACACAGGTTGAGAACCACTGATCTAGAGGGCCAGTCTGGGCCTACCTACATTTATGTTTTGTCGGCTCTCGACCAGCAAGAATCATGGTGGAAGTGTTTACAGGAAGTAAGAATATGCACTCCAACCTGTGATTTACTGATTTACTGAATTATTTAATTTGCTCTTGGCATCTGTTGTGCAGTGAAGCCTACTGCTGTCACTCCTGTGTCCACTATGTGCTTCTTGGGCAAAGGGGGCAGCGATCATTCCAGTGGGATATTAGGGGCAGTGTATCCACTTCAGTGCTAAAATATCCCAAAACTAGATTAGAATCTTTGCATGCATACTGTGGCAGTGTAAGCCAATGCCACGCTGTAGTTTGGCAACGATGGCACCCAGGACTCTCAGCCGGAGAAGCTGAGAGGGTCCAGAGAGTAAACCATTTGATAAGGAAGAACCTGGCCTTTCAGATTCCTCCAGGTTTTCAGAATTGTAGCTGGGATCTGGAGCGCTGGAGATTTCTTAGAGCTCTGGGTAGGATGAGATCTCCAGTCCTGAGGGCCAGGTGTTACCAATGACCAGCCTGGGCTGATCAGGTGGCTGAGAGCAGCCTCATAAGGAAGCCAGCACAGTGCTTAGAGAGAGTTGTGTGTGTGCAGGAGGCACAGGGCCAGAGCAGACTCAGGTGCGTGCTGGAGGCACGTGAAACAGCCAGGGGAGGCTGGGGGAGGTCAGGAAGGTCGGTGACCCCAGGACCTGTGGGACACACTGCTGAGGGAACAGAGTGAGGACTCCCGAAAGGTGGGCAGTGGAAGTATCGCACAGAGGTGTGATGAGCGGTTTGCAGCTGTGGAAAGCTACAGACCCAAACTGAATACTAGGGTTGCCACCTGTCCAGGTTTCACCCGGACAGTTCGGGTTTTGAATGCTGTGTCCGGGTTCCATGGCACCAGGAACCCGGACACAAGATGTCAGGCAGACAGGGGCAACCAAAATTAAGATAGGGGCTACTGGCCCCCCACTGAAAATAGTCTCAACTGTGTTATTTACATATTAATGGGTGGTGCCCATTACATATGAATAAGCCACGACTCATTCTCCCAAAAGAATATGTCCGTGTGATGCTATAGTGTTCGGGTTTCGCTTGAAGAAAAGGTGGCAACCCTACTGAAGACTGTCATTTATGTTGCTGCAGAAAAGCTGATTATTATGAGAATGTTGGCTCTTCTTCTGTAACAGGGGAAGTCTACCCTGTTGTTGGAAAATACTTTTTGTGTTTGCCATAAGAAAACTGCATTTCCTGACGACAATCGAGTGTGCTTCTTGCAATACCTATAAATGTAATTTCCATACGATACCTTTCCCCCTTCCCGTGGTCTTGTGGCATATTGACGTTACAGAAGGAGAACACAAAATTGAAGGCCATAATTAATTAATAGTGTAACTGTGAAGTCCGCTGATATGAATTAGTCGTGTGTTAACTGTGTTAATTGTTTTCCTCCATGAAATCTCTGGAGAGAAGTCTGTTCTCTTTACGTCCCGTCCACTAGGTAACAGCACAGCCATATCGGCGCTGGAGTCATCTGTCTGCCTCTGTTAAATCTTGCGTGCCCTAGAATTTTTTTTTATAAATGGTCTTTTCTTCCCCTGATACACCATGTGACACAAGCAGTTATTAATGTCGTTAGTTTGACGTTCAATCATTTTCTGCTAATTTCTGCGTGGTAAATTTGTCTTTACTGATTTTATTTAAATTTCATTTTAAAATAATGAATTGTATAGTAAAAACACATAAAAGTATACCCAGCCGTTCCTGAGAATGCAGAATATTTTTTCATTTTATTAGGTTGGTGTTGGTGCAAAGCACAGTGGTCCAGAACAGCCAATGAGAATTCACATTGTATGAAATTAGAACAGAAATAATGGCTTGGTTCCCATGGGTCTAAGGCCAATGCCACACAATGCTGCAATTCCTGTATTGGGTGGGCGCCAGTGGGATCTATTGCCCATCCGTTTCTTAAAGACTCTGGTAGGGAGATTGCTCTGTGGTAGTTTGTAACTCTGCCATTCCTAAAACCCTTTAGAGTTAACTATGCTCCCAGAGCCATTTTCATTAGTTGTTCATTCTACTTAAAGAAGAATTATGAGGCCAGTGATTTTCACTCAGTCTCTTAATCTAAGCCGACCTGTGACAATGAAACTCTCACAGGTCGGCTCAGTAGATCGGGAAGTGAGCGAACACATACCGTCGCTCGCTCACTTCTCGATCTATCCCTGTCACTCACGGCTCCCTGCAGGGATTCCCCCCCTCCCCGCTCCAATCCTCCAGCGCTGACTGACGCATCGGACGGGGGAGGGGGCGGGCACAGCTGGCTCTGCCTCTGGATAGGCAGAGCCAGCTGTCAATCCTGCAGCTAGGTGGATCCAGACAGTAATGTCGGGATTCGTTTCTGAGCTTTGGGTCACGGGAGAACGCTAGATTGTGTTCTCCCATGACCCTTAGGAGAACTATGGGGAAAAGCCCGGACCCCATAGTTCTCCTTTTAATAGAAGTTCTATGTGAAGCCATCATCGGGCTTTGTAACAGTTGGGCAGTATTGGGCACTCCGAAAGAGTCGGGGGTTCTTGGCTCTGAAGTCTTTGAGAGGAATAAATGCAATGGTGTGAAATAATTTGTCAGCCCCTGTATACTCTTTAACCACCTTCCGTCCATGGCCGTTTGTGAACGGCCAGACGGGAGTCTGGGAGTCTGCTAGGAGCGGGAGGGCGTCTTAAGACGTCCTGCCCCTCCCCCTCTCGTGTGCGGCACTCAGCGCGCACACGAGAGGGAAAACTGTGAGCATGTAAACAGCCAGCGACGCCCGATCGCTTGCAGGAGCTGCGGGTATGCGGTCTCCCTTCATCAGCTTCCTTGGGGGTCCCTAGGTGACATCAGAGGTCTTGGAGACCCCTGATGTCTCCATAAAGAGGACCTGTTTGGTGAACTAGGGATAGAAAATAGGGAAACATGTTTTTTTTTCAAAATTTAGGGTACTTTTTTGTTATATAGTAAAAAATACAAACCCCAGTGGTGGTTAAATACCACCAAAATAAAGCTCTATCTGTCCCCAAAAAATGCATTGCATGACGGAATAAACGTCAGTCAAAGTACCGCAGCGCTGAATACTGAAAAATGTCCTGGCCAGGAAGGGGGTGAAACACCCCGGTCTTCAAGTGGTTAAAGCCTTGGTTCTCAACTGATGGGTCATGACCCAAAAGCAGGTCGCGACCTCATGTTCAGTGGGTCCCCGCATGCCTTCCCCTTTTCTAGGTGAGAGACTCCTTAGCCTCCCCCTAGTGCAGCACAGTCAGTTCTCACGCCAAGCAGCCATTCGAAATATGTTGCCTGATACCGAGTGTCAGCTTGAGGTGGGGTGGGCTGGGGGTATGGCCACAATGGAGCTCCATCCATATGTGCATTGCTTACAGCTCCCTCACGTGTCCTGTAGAGGTGCTTGGACAAGAGTGATGTAACATTCTGGCTCCCGGAACCTCTACAGGGTGTGCAAGGGAGCTGTACAACTGGATGCGATGGACCTCCATCACAGCAGATCAGCCCACACGGGACCCCAGGCTGAGGGTCCACTCCAGTTATCATAAGGTAGGGAGACCTTCTTTTTTTTTTTGGAGTGCGTATGTGTATGATAATGTCTGTGAGTGTGAGATTGTGTCTGTGGTTGTGTGTGTCTGTCAGTGTTTTTGAGGGCCCGTTCACACTAGTACAGTGCGTTGATCACACATTCTGGTGTGAGAGGTGCATTGCATTGCCATTCATTTAAATGGTACCACAAACGCATCTCCCACCCACAGTTCTATTGCCCCCATCGATACTGCAATGCCATGCGTTCCATTGCAGTGCAACTTGGGTCACGGCCTAATGATCAAGGACAAATGTGGGTCCTGAGGTTACACAGGTTGAGAACCACTGCTCTAGAGTCTCCCCCATCTGAAGATGCATGATGTGCCTTGGTGTGATGTTGCCATCTTTTGAGAGGTTTGGTAAAGTGACACTAAACTCAGGACTTAAATCTTGACTGATGGATTCGTCAATTTTCTGTCCCTCCGTTAAAAAACCCCAATAAACACACCCAGCGAGCGACAAATTTGCCCACCACCCGATTAAGCTTGATCCGGGCCGTATTCAGGCGCTCCACCGATCGGGCATACCGCCAAGACCTCCTGGCCACAATATCTGACCAAACCACCACCACCCCAGGGAACTCCCGCCTAAAGTGCAGCAAATCGAATTTATTGTCCCGGATCAAATCCCTGGAAGCACGAACCCCCAGATCGTTGCCCCCGACGTGCAACACCAAAACGTCCGGGGGCCTATCAATCCGGGAAAAAAAGTGAAATTCCGACAAGACCCGGCTCCACGTCATGCCCTAACACCCAACCACCGCAGGGTGGCAACATCCCGGGGGACACCCAGCTGCCTGCCCTCTGGCCTAGCGTCAGCCCTAATCCCCCCCCAAAAGACGTATGAATCTCCCAATATCCACACCAGGCCTTGCCGGAACTCTGTAAGAAAATCAGAGATAGAGAGATAGAGATAGAGATAGAGAGAGAAAAAACAATTAACCACACAAACCAAAAACAGCAAAAATACATCAGCGAGGCACAACAGATGAAGAGAGGAAAA
This sequence comes from Nanorana parkeri, assembly GCF_000935625.1. Lineage (NCBI taxonomy): Eukaryota > Metazoa > Chordata > Amphibia > Anura > Dicroglossidae > Nanorana > Nanorana parkeri. The sequence goes on from NW_017307784.1 coordinate 206,899, forward strand.
CAACCCCCCACCCCCACCCACTACAAAAGATGAGGGCGAACATAAACCCGGAACCGATCCGACTCCCACCGGCCAATCCTCCGAACGACCTCCGGAGGAAGACCCCACCTGGCGGCCTCCGTAGCCGCCCCCACCCTAAACGAATGAGTATTAAACTGCCGAGAATCTCGGCCCACCCCCGTCAAACAACGCCGGAACACCGCCAAAAACTGATAGCGCGGAGGAGCCGAAGCATCCGCGTGCCGCAAAAAGGGGCCAGCCGCCTGTCCCCCCAACTCCATGTAACCCCTGACACAAGACACAGGGCAAACCGCCTCCGGTTCCACCTTGCCCAAAAACGACCTCCGCCCCCCGACCCAACTGATCGGTCTTGGAACGACGGATCCGCACCTCCACCCGCTCACCAGTCAAACACACATCCCCCCACTGCAAACCCCCCAAACCCTGCCTATTTTTACTGACAAGCTCACCCACCCGCAACGCCCCAAAAAAAGGCGAGCGCAAACGCCACCCTCGTACTGGGAAACACACACCCCCTCCAACACACCCATAAGCTCCACCAGCAACTCAAAAGACACCGGACGCCTGGAGTCCGGGGCCATGCGACCCTTCCGAAAACCACGCATTGCCTGCCGCACCAAAAATTGCTTGGTCACGTCCTGCACACCCATAGACTTAAACAAAAAGGCAAAAGCAGCCAAACGCCCATTCATCTTGGAAACCGACACACCCTGTGTAAAACCCCGTCCACTAAAGTACAACAGGAATGACAAACGATCCCCGTCAGACAATGGGGCGGCCACTCCACTCACCAAATTCGACCACTCCCGCCAAGCCGACGAGTACGCCGTCCAAGTGCCCGTACTTACCGACTGCCGAATCAGCGCTGCGGAGACGCCAACGCCACCCTCCAAAGATGCCCAGGACAAGGAATCCCCTGCCGCTCCGCTCCCGGTGCCAGCGACCAGAACCTGTCCCACTGAAAACGAGACAACGCATCAGCAACCGAATTCCGCACACCAGGAACATGCACTGCTTTGACAAAACAATTGAGCTGCAAGCAAGTGAGAACCAAATGCCGCAGCAAACGCACCACCGGGGGCGAAGAAGCCGACAACCGGTTCACCGCCTCCACAACACCCATGTTATCACAATGGAACCGAATACGCCGATCACGAAAACGCTCCTGCCAAACCTCCATGGCCACAATGATGGGAAACAACTCCAAAAGCGCCAAATTGCCCAAAAACCCCGCCTCGCGCCAATCCTCCGACCACGCCTCGGCAATATGCCCCAAAACCAGTGCTGCGCACAGCATCCGTGTACAATTCAAGGTCAAAAGCCAACACCACAGGCGCCATCCACAACGATCTACCGTAATTATCTAGAAACGCTTCCCAAACCGCCAAATCCGCCCTGTGTTCGCCAGTCAAACGAACAAAATGATGAGGGTAGGTGATCCCCGCCATAGCCACACATAAACGCCGATTGCAAATTCTCCCCATCGGCATAATGCGACAGGCGAAGTTCAATTTACCCAAAAGAGATTGAAGCAGGCGGAGACGCACCTTCCGCGCCCTCCGAGCCGCACCCACCTCCCGTTGGAGATCCTCAAGCTTGTCCTGCGGCAAGCGGCATTCCATGGCCTGCGTATCAATGATGACTCGGTCACAGGACCCTCAGTTTTGTCGTGCGCCAGCGGAATACCGAACTCCCGGGCCACCCTTTCCAACGTCCTCAACAACACCGAACAGAGGGGAGAACCCGGCGGGCCAACGCACAAAAAATCGTCCAAGTAGTGGTTGATGGACGAAAACTGAGCCACATCACGCACTACCCATTAGACAAACGTACTAAAATTTTCAAAAAAGGAACAGGAAATTGAACACCCCATAGGCAAGCAACGATCAATAAAATACCGCCCGTCCCACCGACAGCCAAGCAATGGCTGGCTATCGGGGTGCACGGGGAGCAACCGAAACGCGGATTCGATATCCGCTTTCGCCAGCATCACCCCCTTGCCATAACGCTGCACCCACGCCACCGCCGTGTCGAACGATGTATAGGACACCGAGCCCAAGTCCGGACTAATGGCACTGTTAACGGACGCCCCTTTCGGGTACGACAAGTGGTGAATAAGCCGGAATTTCTGAGTCTCCTTCTTGGGAACCACACCTAAAGGGGACACAATCAGCTCGGGAATAGGCAGGGCCACAAACGGCCCAGCCATCCTGCCCAGCTCGACCTCCTTGTCCAGTTTGGCCGAGACCACCCAAGGGTAAATAAAAACAGATTTTAAATTTTTGGGGACGGAGGCAGGGACAAGAGGGACAGGACAAGGAGTACGAAAACCCACACTAAAGCCGCCACGCAAAAAGTGTGCATCCCCCCTCCTGGGATACCTACTTAGATAAGGCTCCATCGCAAACAGCTTTATTGGCGTCCTCCCTTTTTTGCAGCAGGGTCGGACGATTGGGACTTACCCCTCTTAAAACACCTGGATAATCCATGTGAGCCTCCGTAGCCAGAGCACTCATGCTTGAAACGACAGGCGGACCCAAAGCGGCAAGAGCCCTCGTTGAATTGCCAACAATAGCCCTTCCGCTGTCCAGCCGACTGTCCCGAGGCTCCCGAACTGCCGGCAGCCCCTGGAAAGGGCGGTCCCGGCACCCGGGGCTGCGCCATGAGCTGAATCCACAAACCATGGGAACCACACCTAAAGGGGACACAATCAGCTCGAGAAGAGGCAGGGCCACAAACGGCCCAGCCATCCTGCCCAGCTCGACCTCCTTGTCCAGTTTGGCCGAGACCACCCAAGGGTAAATAAAAACAGATTTTAAATTTTTGGGGACGGAGGCAGGGACAAGAGGGACAGGACAAGGAGTACGAAAACCCACACTAAAGCCGCCACGCAAAAAGTGTGCATCCCCCCTCCTGGGATACCTACTTAGATAAGGCTCCATCGCAAACAGCTTTATTGGCGTCCTCCCTTTTTTGCAGCAGGGTCGGACGATTGGGACTTACCCCTCTTAAAACACCTGGATAATCCATGTGAGCCTCCGTAGCCAGAGCACTCATGCTTGAAACGACAGGCGGACCCAAAGCGGCAAGAGCCCTCGTTGAATTGCCAACAATAGCCCTTCCGCTGTCCAGCCGACTGTCCCGAGGCTCCCGAACTGCCGGCAGCCCCTGGAAAGGGCGGTCCCGGCACCCGGGGCTGCGCCATGAGCTGAATCCACAAACCGATATCTTTGTTATCCCAACGCACATCATGACGAACAGACTTCCGCTGGCAGAACTCCTCGTCATAACCTAGCCACGCCGTGCCACCATATACCTTGTGCGCTTCCCCGATCACATCCATATAGCAGAACAATGCCGAACAATGCTCGGGCGCCCGCTCGCCAATAACACTCGCCAAAATCGCGAACGCCTGTAGCCAATTCGCAAACGTGCGCGGAATGAGACGCCAGCGACGCTTTTCCTCCTCCTCCTTCTTACTCTCATCCGCCTTACCCTTCTCCACATTGAACTTCTCCAATGGCAACAAAGAAAACAGCTCCACATATTCCCCTTTCCAAATCTTCTCCCTAACCTCCGGCTTCAAGTGAACCCACAAAGGGCCCTCGAAGCAAACATACACCTGCCCTTTCGCCGAATCCGCCAAGCGAACCGTGTCAGCGTCCCTTGCCGCAGAGGGCCCCACTCCACCCGGCGCTGCAGCCATGGCGTCAGCCCCCCCAGCCACTGAAGCAGAGGTACCA